>NW_026600540.1:80000-115000 GCF_029448725.1 Salvelinus fontinalis
ATCATGACCACTACCAGCATCACCCTGATCTCTGTCCTGCTGGCCCACCATCATGTCCTTTACCAGCATCACCCTGATCTCTGTCCTGCTGGCCCACCATCATGTCCTCTACCAGCATCACCCTGATCTCTGTCCTGCTGGCCCACCATCATGTCCACTACCAGCATCACCCTGATCTCTGTCCTGCTGGCCCACCATCATGTCCACTACCAGCACCACCATGATCTCTGTCCTGCTGGCCCACCATCATGTCCACTACCAGCACCACCCTGATCTCTGTCCTGCTGGCCCATCATCATGTCCTCTACCAGCACCACCCTGATCTCTGTCCTGCTGGCCCACCATCATGTCCACTACCAGAACCACCCTGATCTCTGTCCTGCTGGCCCACCATCATGTCCACTACCAGAACCACCCTGATCTCTGTCCTGCTGGCCCACCATCATGTCCTCTACCAGCACCACCCTGATCTCTGTCCTGCTGGCCCACCATCATGTCCTTTACCAGCATCACCATGATCTCTGTCCTGCTGGCCCACCATCATGTCCACTACCAGCACCACCATGATCTCTGTCCTGCTGGCCCACCATCATGTCCTCTACCAGCACCACCCTGATCTCTGTCCTGCTGGCCCACCATCATGTCCACTACCAGCATCACCCTGATCTCTGTCCTGCTGGCCCACCATCATGTACACTACCAGCATCACCCTGATCTCTGTCCTGCTGGCCCACCATCATGTACACTACCAGCACCACCATGATCTCTGTCCTGCTGGCCGAGGTCAAAACCATCTCCTACTACTCCTTCATATCAAGAATGTACATCTACCACCTGGGTGACATCACAGAATGTCTGGCCCTGTCCCTGATGACTTTGGACCAAACCATCTCCATCAGCACCCCTCTTAGGTACCACAGCATCCTGACCAATTGTGTTAGCAATAGCTTCCTGGTTCATAATGTTCGGTCAGCGGGGTCAACAGAGTCCACGTTCAGGTCAGAGGGGTCATCAGAGTCCACGTTCAGGTCAGCGGGGTCATCAGAGTCCACGTTCAGGTCGGCGGGGTTATCAGAGTCCACGCTCAGGTCTGCGGGGTCATCAGAGTCCACGTTCAGGTCGGCGGGGTCATCAGAGTCCACATTCAGGTCGGCGGGGTCATCAGAGTCCACATTCAGGTCTGCGGGGTTATCAGAGTCCACGTTCAGGTCGGCGGGGTCATCAGAGTCCACATTCAGGTCTGCGGGGTCATCAGAGTCCACATTCAGGTCGGCGGGGTCATCAGAGTCCACGTTCAGGTCAGAGGGTTCAACAGAGTCCACATTCAGGTCGGCGGGGTCATCAGAGTCCACGTTCAGGTCAGAGGGTTCAACAGAGTCCACGTTCAGGTCGGCGGGGTCATCAGAGTCCACGTTCAGGTCAGAGGGTTCAACAGAGTCCACGTTCAGGTCAGAGGGTTCAACAGAGTCCACGTTCAGGTCGGCGGGGTCATCAGAGTCCACGTTCAGGTCAGAGGGTTCAACAGAGTCCACGTTCAGGTCGGCGGGGTCATCAGAGTCCACGTTCAGGTCAGAGGGTTCAACAGAGTCCACGTTCAGGTCGGCGGGGTCATCAGAGTCCACATTCAGGTCGGCGGGGTCATCAGAGTCCACATTCAGGTCAGAGGGTTCAACAGAGTCCACGTTCAGGTCAGAGGGTCAGAAGTTTACATACACTCAATTAGTATTTGGTAGCATTGCCTTTAAATTGTTTAACTTGGGTCAAACGTTTCGGGTAGCCTTCCACAAGCTTCCCACAATAAGTTGGGTGAATTTTGTCCAATTCCTCCTGACAGAGCTGGTGTAAAACAGTTCTGCCCTGACATTTTCTATAGGATTGAGGTCAGGGCTTTGTGACGGCCACTCCAATACCTTGATTTTGTTGTCCTTAAGCCATTTTGCCACAACTTAGTAAGTATGCTTGAGGTCATTGTCCATTTGAAAGACCCATTTGCAACCAAGCTTTAACTTCCTGACTGATGTCTTGAGATGTTGCTTCAATATATCCACATAATTTTCCTTTCTCATGAAGCCATCTATTTTGTGAAGTGCACCAGTTCCTCCTGCATCAAAGCATCCCCACAACATGATGCTGCCACCCCCGTGCTTCACAGTTGGGATGGTGTTCTTCGGCTTGCAAGCCTCTGTAACGCTCGTCGTTAGGTGGAAGAGAGGAGAACCAAGGCGCAGCGTGGTAAATGTTCATGATGATGAATTTTAATGCTAATCCAACAAACAGAACACTAACAAAATACAAAACAACAAACGAAGTGAACAAACGAACGAAACAGTGCCGTGTGGCGAACAAACACTGACACGGCAACAAACACCCACAAACCAAAAGTGAAACCCAGGCTGCCTAAGTATGATTCTCAATCAGGGACAACGATTGACAGCTGCCTCTGATTGAGAACCATACCAGGCC
Organism: Salvelinus fontinalis; assembly: GCF_029448725.1. Taxonomy (NCBI): domain Eukaryota; kingdom Metazoa; phylum Chordata; class Actinopteri; order Salmoniformes; family Salmonidae; genus Salvelinus; species Salvelinus fontinalis. Next base: position 82,464 of record NW_026600540.1, read on the forward strand.
GAACACAAAACCCCAACATAGAAAAACACACATAGACAGCCCACCCCAACTCACGCCCTGACGATACTAAATAAAGACAAAAACAAAGGAAATAAAGGTCAGAACGTGACAGCACCCCCCCCCCCCCCCCAAAGGTGCGGACTCCGGCCGCAAAACCTGAACCTATAGGGGAGGGTTTGGGTGGGCGTCTGTCCGCGGTGGCGGCTCTGGCGCGCGACGTGGACCCCACTTCACCATAGTGCGCATCTTCGCTCGCCTCCGTGGCCTCTTTAAAGCGGTGACCCTCGCCACTGACCTTGGACTGGGGAACCTAGACATGGGTCCCGAATGAACGGGGAATTCCGGCAGCGCCGGACAGGCGGGAGACTCCGGCAGCTCCAGAGTGAAGGGCGATTTTGGCATCGCCTGGCTGACTGAAGGCTCTGGCGGATCCTGGCTGGCTGGCGGCTCTGGCAGCTCCTGGCAGGCTGGCGGCTCTGGCAGCTCCTGGCTGGCTGGCGGCTCTGGTAGCTCCTGGCTGGCTGGCGGCTCTGGCAGCTCCTGGCTGGCTGGCGGCTCTGGCAGCTCCTGGCTGGCTGGCGGCTCTGGCAGCTCCTGGCTGGCTGGCGGCTCTGGCAGCTCTTGGCTGGCTGGCGGCTCTGGCAGCTCCTGACTGGCGGGCGGCTCTGAAGGCTCAGGACAGACGGGCAGCTCAGACGGCGCTGGGCAGACGGGCAGCTCAGACGGCGCTGGGCAGATGGGCAGCGCAGGTGGCGCTGGGCAGACAGGCAGCACAGACGGCGCTGGGCAGATGGGCAGCTCAGACGGCGCTGGGCAGACGGGCAGCGCAGGCGACGCTGGGCAGACGGGCAGCGCAGGCGACGCTGGGCAGACGGACAGCAGACTCTGGCCTCTGGAGACGCACAGGAGGCTTGGTGCATGGTGCCGGAACTGATGGTACCGGGCTGGAGACACGCACCACAGGGCGAGTGCGTGGAGGAGGAACAGGGCTCTGGAGACGCACAGGAAGCCTGGTGCGTGGTGTTGGCACTGGTGGTACTGGGCTTGGGCGAGGAGGTGGCGCCAGATATACCGGACCGTGAAGGCGTACAGAGCCTGCCCAACCTTACCTGGTTTAATGCTCCCCGTAGCCAGGCCAGTGCGGCGAGGTGGAATAGCACCCCCCTTTTTCCTCCAAACATAACGATGGTCATTATGGCCCAAACGGTTCTATTTTTGTTTCATCAGACCAGAGGACATTTCTCCAAAAAGTACGCTCTTTGTCCCCATGTGCAGTTGCAAACCATAGTCAGGCTTTTTTATGGCGGTTTTGGATTAGTGGCTTCTTCCTTGCTGAGCGGCCTTTCAGGTTATGTTGATATGGGACTTGTTTTACTGTGGATATAGATACTTTTGTACCTGTTTCCTCCAGCATCTTCACAAGGTCATTTGCTGTTGTTCTGGGATTGATTTGCACTTTTCGCACCAAAGTATGTTCATCTCTAGGAGACAGAACGCGTCTCCTTCCTGAGCGGTATGACGGCTGCGTGGTCCCATGGTGTTTATACTTGCGTACTATTGTTTGTACAGATGAACGTGGTACCTTCAGGCGTTTGGAAATTGCTCCCAAGGATGAACCAGACTTGTGGATGTCCACCATTTTTGAAAGTCTCGGCTGATTTCTTTTTATTTTCCCATGATGTCAAGCAAAGAGGCACTGAGTTTGAAAGTAGGCCTTGAAATACATCCACAGGTACACCTCCAATTGACTCAAATGATGTCAATTAGCCTATCGAAAGCTTCTAAAGCCATGACATCATTTCCTGGCATTTTCCAAGCTGTTTAAAGGCACAGTCAACTTAGTGCATGTAAACTTCTGACCCACTGGAATTGTGATACAGTGAATTATAAGTGAAATAATCTGTCTGTTAACAATTGTTGGAAACATTACTTGTGTCATGCACAAAGTAGATGTCCTAACCGACTTGCCAAAACTATAGTTTGTTAGCACGAAATTTGTGGAGTGGTTGAAAAATGAGTTTTAATGACTCCAACCTAAGTATATGTAAACTTCCGACTTGAAGTGTATATAGAGACATATTATATAGAGACATATTACATATATATAGACATATTTCATATGACACAGACAGTGGGGAGAACAAATATTTGATACACTGCCGATTTGCAGGTTTTTCTACTTACAAAGCATGTAGAGGTCTGTAATTTTTATCATAGGTACACTTCAACTGTGAGAGACGGAATCCAAAAATCCAGAAAATCACATTGTATGATTTTTAAGTAATCAATTAGCATTTTATTGCATGACATAAGTATTTGATACATCAGAAAAGCAGAACTTAATATTTGGTACATAAACCTTTGTTTGCAATTACAGAGATCATACGTTTCCTGTAGTTCTTGACCAGGTTTGCACACACTGCAGCAGGGATTTTGGCCCACTCCTCCATACATACCTTCTCCAGATCCTTCAGGTTTCAGGGCTGTCGCTGGGCAATACGGACTTTCAGCTCCCTCCAAAGATTTTCTATTGGGTTCAGGTCTGGAGACTGTAGTCAATAAACAGCATTCTCACACAGGGGTTCCTTTTGTCCAGGTGGGAAAGGGCAGTGTGGAGTGCACTAGAGAATGCATCATCTGTGGATCTGTTTGGGCGGTATGCAAATTGGAGTGGGTCTAGGGTTTCTGGGATAATGGTGTTTATGTGAGCCATGACCAGCTTTCTAGACCGGAACCTTGGCCCCCCCCATCGCTTATTTTTCAAATTCATGCTTCCTTCTACCTGACATGAAGTGATGTTGTCACGTTCTGACCTTAGTTCCTTTTTTATGTCTCTATTTTAGTTTGGTCAGGGGGTGAGTTGGGGTGGGCATTCTATCTTTTGTTCTGTGTGTTTATATTCTATGTTGTAGGTCGAGGTTTTCTGTTTCTATGTGTTTGGCCTGGTGTGGTTCTCAATCAGAGGCAGCTGTCTATCGTTGTCTCTGATTGAGAGCCATACTTAGGTTTCCTGTTTTCACACTATGATTTGTGGGTAGTTGTTTTCTGTCTATGTATTAGTTACCAGACGGAACTGTTTCGGTTGTTCTTTGTTTGTTTATTTTGTATTTTAGTGTTCAGTGCATTTTAATTAAAATTACGAACACTTACCACGCTGCACATTGGTCCGATCCTTCCTACTCCTCCTCAGACAGAGAGGAGATCCGTTACAGGTATACTATACAGTGAAAGAATAAATGAAATGTATTGAGAGGGTTTGTATTACACAGTATTTTAATGTAATTACATGGGATTGGTGCAAGTAGGTTGGCTGATAGGTAATGTGATCACACATACAACATATTCATGAATATTTGCTGTTTTATATCACTTGAACTTCCAAAGGCTTCCAACCTGGCAGTGAATACAGGGGGAAAACAGACCCAAAAACTCAACCATTTAAGGTTTAAAACTTCTTCGGGATCGGTGTCCCTTCCACGGAACGGTTGAGCTAACGTAGGCTAATGCGATTAGCATGAGGGTGTACTACTACATTAAGTTGGTCCGGCACATTCTTATGGCTGCAACAAACATAACCTCTTACAATCATAACCTCTTACAAACATAACCTCTTACAAACATAACCTCTTACAAGGCACGACTCAATATATGCTAATGAGCTAGAAACAACGATACCATGCACCCACTAGTGGTCAAAAGCTTTTTGGTGCTCCAAAAATACAGTATGGTACTGTATTCTGTGGGATGGAATTACAGTACCATTCAAACTACAGCCATTTTATCCCCAGCCCACAAAACCTTCCCACAATACACCATAATTTACCGTACACTGCAGTAAAACGTTTTTTTACAGTGATAATACCCCAAATCCCTGTATAAATTGCATCATCCTGGGAGACCAGCCCCTCATGGAGAAGTACCAGGAGTTCATGTTGAGGCGATGGCTGGTGCCCCGCCCCAGACGGCCGCTGGTGCCCTGCCCCAGACTGCCGCTGGTGCCCCGCCCCAGACTGCCGCTCGTGCCCCGCCCCAGACTGCCGCTGGTGCCCCGCCCCCAGACTGCCGCTGGTGCCCCGCCCCAGACTGCCGCTGGTGCCCCGCCCCCAGACTGCGGGTAAGAACCTCAGCTCAGACACACACAGGGCAGACTGCAGTTTTCCATCACAGTGTGATCAGTTCTTAGATTCCATCCGTAGCTCTGTCTAAGAACTTGAGAATGGTTCTATTTCTACAGGCCCACTCCCCAGCTGTTTACCAAAACAAGGGGTGGAGGTTGGCCACTTCGTTAATGTTTGAACTACAGATTGGCCCTTTAGGTGTCGTTGTGCGTCAAGCTCCAAACACGTACACGATTCTCTAATGCCTCCTGAGACTCCTGGAGTGATCCCACTGCTGCTGTTTAGATAGAGAAGACTTAGGCACAGCCCTAGAGAGGGATGGCCAGGGATGAAATTATCTGTGACGGACATGAGTGGAGTGACGACAGTGACATCAGCAGAGGGCAGGTTTTTGATTGGATGTTGGCTGTCCTGTCAAAAGGGCACGCTGGGTATAAGGCTGGGAGGTACAGAGCGGGACACGCCACACACCTCTGGGGGCTGTGGTTGGGAGGGAGGTAAGGATGGAGAGATGTAGGCTGTCTCTTTAAAATTGTGTCACTTCATGTATGTTACGTGAGGGGGTAAGAATGGAGAGAGATCATACAGGGTCTTCAACATCTCCCTCTCTCCCTCTCTCCATCTCTCCCTCTCTCCCTCTCTCCATCTCTCCCTCTTTCCCTCTCTCCCTCTCTCCCTCTTTCCCTCTCTCCCTCTCTCCCTCTCTCCATCTCTACCTCTCTCTCTCTCCATCTCTCCCTCTTTCCCTCTCTCCCTCTTTCCCTCTTTCCATCTCTCCCTCTCCCCATCTCTCCCTCTCTCCCTCTCTCCCTCATTCCCTCTTTCCCTCTTTCCCTCATTCCCTCTTTCCCTCTCTCCATCTCTCCCTCTCTCCTGCAGCTGAAACGATTTTAATCGAGTAGTTAACCATTTCAGGACAGGCTTTAGTGTCTCTGTCTATCTTCATGTATGAGAGGCTTTCTCTCTGATTCTGTCTGTCTCCCATCCCTCCCCCTTACCTTCCCCAATACAGTATGTTTGAGGTAGATGAGAACTACACGCGCGTGGCAGAGTTTGTGATCGTGGGCTTCCCGGGGCTCCGTCCATCCTTCTTCCAGGTGGTGGCCTGGTTCTTCTTCTGCGTCTATGTGATCACGGTGGTGGGGAACTTCCTGCTGGTGGTGATGTTTGCCCTGGAGCGCAGCCTGCAGAAACCCATGTACATCATCATGCTCAGCCTGGCACTGTCAGATATAGGTAATATACTCAGCCTGGCTCTGTCAGATATAGGTAATATACTCAGCCTGGTACTGTGAGATATAGGTAATATACTCAGCCTGGTTCTGTCAGATATAGGTAAGATGCTCAGCCTGGCTCTGTCAGATATAGGTAATATACTCAGCCTGGTACTGTCAGATAAAGGTAATATACTCAGCCTGGCTCTGTCAGATATAGGTAATATACTCAGCCTGGCTATGTCAGATATAGGTAATATACTCAGCCTGGCTCTGTCAGATATAGGTAATATACTCAGCCTGGTACTGTCAGATAAAGGTAATATACTCAGCCTGGCTCTGTCAGATATAGGTCATATACTCAGCCTGGTACTGTCAGATATAGGTAAGATGCTCAGCCTGGCTCTGTCAGATATAGGTAATATACTCAGCCTGGCACTGTCAGATATAGGTAATATACTCAGCCTGGCTCTGTCAGATATAGGTAATATACTCAGCCTGGCTCTGTCAGATATAGGTAATATACTCAGCCTGGCTCTGTCAGATATAGGTAATATACTCAGCCTGGTACTGTCAGATAAAGGTAATATACTCAGCCTGGCTCTGTCAGATATAGGTAATATACTCAGCCTGGCTATGTCAGATATAGGTAATATACTCAGCCTGGTACTGTCAGATATAGGTAATATACTCAGCCTGGCTCTGTCAGATATAGGTCATATACTCAGCCTGGTACTGTCAGATATAGGTAAGATGCTCAGCCTGGTACTGTCAGATATCGTTAAGATGCTCAGCCTGGTACTGTCAGATAAAGGTAAGATGCTCAGCCTGGCTCTGTCAGATATAGGTAATATGCTCAGCCTGGTTCTGTCAGATAAAGGTAATATACTCAGCCTGGCACTGTCAGATATAGGTAATATACTCAGCCTGGCTCTGTCAGATATAGGTAAGATGCTCAGCCTGGTACTGTCAGATATATGTAATATACTCAGCCTAGTACTGTTTGATATAGGTAAGATGCTCAGCCTGGTTCTGTCAGATATAGGTCATATGCTCAGCCTGGTTCTGTCAGATATAGGTCATATGCTCAGCCTGGTTCTGTCAGATAAAGGTAATATACTCAGCCTGGCACTGTCAGATATAGGTAATATACTCAGCCTGGCTCTGTCAGATATAGGTAAGATGCTCAGCCTGGTACTGTCAGATATATGTAATATACTCAGCATAGTACTGTTTGATATAGGTAAGATGCTCAGCCTGGTTCTGTCAGATATAGGTCATATGCTCAGCCTGGTTCTGTCAGATATAGGTCATATGCTCAGCCTGGTACTGTCAGATATAGGTAATATACTCAGCCTGGTACTGTCAGATATAGGTAATATACTCAGCCTGGTACTGTCAGATATAGGTAATATACTCAGCCTGGTACTGTCAGATATAGGTAATATACTCAGCCTAGTACTGTCAGACATAGGAGTCATGTTAGAATGTCTGTTCTTTATAAATGTGGACTCTCTCTTACTCCTTCCTTCCCCAGTGTGACTGCGGAGGGAGTGTAAATGTGTCTCGCTGAGCACGGACATCCACGAGAGAGAGAGGAGAGCTCACGAGACAAAGAGTGTGCTGTCAAAATGTGTCCCAAATACCTCCCTCCTTTAATCACGTGGAGAGTCCCTCTCTGACATCACAGTCATGTACACATCTGTCGTTATTAATCAGTGATTACTTCCATCCAATGAAGGTTACGAGAATTATAACAGGGTCGCTGTGTCTAATATCCCTCTCAGAAAATTAGTGGCTACAACTGGGGGTCCAGAGTGTTTCCACAGGAAGAGTGTTTCCACAGGAGGAGTGTTTCCACAGGAGGAGTGTTTCCACGTTGATAGCCCGATACTGGTGGGAAGACGGGATGGTCTCCTTCCCTACCCGGCTGTGTCTCAATAGTCTAACGTGGTCTCCTCCACCCTCCCAACCCTCCCTCCGCCTCTCCTCCCACTCCTCTCACCTTCCGCCTCTCCACCCTCTCCTCTCCCCTTCCCGCCTCTCCTACTCCCTCCTCTCACCTTCCCACCTCTCCTCCCCTCACCGCTCCCCATCCCGCCTCTCCTACTCCCTCCTCTCCCCTTCCCGCCTCTCCACCCCCTCCTCTCCCCTGCCCGCCTCTCCTCCCCTCAACGCTCCCCTTCCCACCTCTCCTCCCACTCCTCTCCCCATCCCGCCTCTCCTACTCCCTCCTCTCCCCTGCCCGACTCTCCTCCCCTCAACGCTCCCCTTCCCACCTCTCCTCCCCTCAACGCTCCCCTTCCCACCTCTCCTCCCCCCCCTCTCCGGTTCCCACCTCTCCTCCCCCTCCTCCACCCTTCCCACCTCTCCTCCCCCTTCCTCTCCAGGTTTTGCCACAGTGGCCCTTCCCAATCTGATAGCTCGGTGGTGGAGGGACGACGGGAGGATCTCCTTTCATACCTGTATGTTCCAGGAACAAATGATCCACTATTTTGGAACGCTCAACTCTCTCATTATGATGACCATGGCTATGGACCGGTACCTGGCTATCTGTCACCCTCTCAGGTAACATAGATCTATATAAATTCAGCACCCCTCACCTCTCTGATTCAGAGGGGTTGGGTTAAATGCAGAAGACACATTTCAGTTGAAGGCATTCAGTTGTACAACGGACTAGGTATCCCCTATTCCCCCTACACCTAACCTTAACCCTCTCATCATGATAACCATGGCTATGGACCGGTACCTGGCCATCAGGTAACAACAACATTATCTCATTAAAATGCATTATGATGTCATTGATGAAAAATACATACAAGTGTGTCAGGAGAATTCATTATTTTTTTGGGTCCTCTCCCCCTTCACTCTTTCTCTCCCTCTTCTTCTCTCCCCCTCTCCCTCTCTCTCTCTCCCTCTTCTTCTCTCCCCCTCTCCCTCTCTCTCTCCCTCTTCTTCTCTCCCCCTCTCCCTCTCTCTCTCTCTCTCCCTCTTCTTCTCTCCCCCTCTCCCCCTTCCCTCTTTCTCTCCCTCTTCTTCTCTCCCCCTATCCCTCTCTCTCCCTCTTCTCTCCCCCTCTCCCTCTCTCTCCCTCCCTCTTCTTCTCTCCCCCTCTCCCCCTTCCCTCTTTCTCTCCCTCTTTTTCTCTCCCCCTCTCTCCCTTCCCTCTTTCTCTCCCTCTTCTTCTCTCCCCCTCTCCCCTTCCCTCTTTATCTCCCTCTTCTTCTCTCCCCCTCTCCCCATCCCCCTCTCTCGCTCTCTTTCCCTCTTCTTCTCTCCCCCTCTCCACATCCCTCTCTCTTTCCCTCTTCTTCTCTCCCACTCTCCCCCTCATCCCTCTCTCTCCCCATCCCTCTCTCTCTCCCTCTACTTCTCTCCCATACCTTCCTCTTTCCCATCTCTCTCTCCATCTTCTTTTCTCCTCCTCGCCCCCTCTCCCCATCTCCACATCCCTATCTCTCTCTCTCTCGCCCTCTCCTTCTCTCCCCCTCTCTCTCCCTCTCCTTCTCTCCTCCATCCCTCCCCCCCTCTCTCTCTCCCCATCTCTCTCCCTCTCCTTCTCTCCCCCATACATTCCTCTTCCCCATCTCTCTCCCTCCACCCACTGCTCTCTCCTCTCCAGATATCCTATGTTGATGACCAACCGGACAATGAGTGGTCTAACAGTCGTTTCCTGGATATCGGCCCAAGTGGCACCTGGCATCGTCACCGTAGACTTCAGCAGGGTACGATATATCCCGATATAAATTCGATATATGTGCGATATATATATCTATATCACGATATATGTGCGGTATGTATATATATATATATATATATATCTATATCGCGATATATGTGCGATATATATATCTATATCACGATATATATGTCTTGGTTGTTTAGCATGTGTGCCACTATTGGGGAAACTAGATTTAGTCTCCAAATTAATTGCACATAAATTAACAATTGTTGTCTCTCAAATACATCGCTACAGTTGTTTGGCTAGCTAGCTAGCGAATTTCAGCCCACGTTAGCACGAAGGTAGCATCAGTCAAAACACCTCAAAAACAAGACTTAGTTTTGTTGTTGCTAAATCTCTGACTGTTCAGAATCACAACACCAAATGGACTCTGCCTCATCGATGCGAGCATCCCAGGGGAGGATGGGCCGATGAGCCTTTAAGTCGGGTTCCTTTCAAATTGTCCACCTCCTAGGGAGTTGTTCCTTCAATCAGTCAATCAATCAATCAAATGTATTTATAAAGCCCGCTCTTACATCAGCTGATATCTCAAAGTGCTGTACAGAAACCCAGTCTAAAACCCCAAACAACAAGCAATACAGGTGTAGAAGCACGGTGGCTAGGAAAAACTCCCTAGAAAGGCAGAAACCTAGGAAGAAACCTAGAGAGGAACCAGGCTCTGAGGGGTGGCCAGTCCTCTTCTGGCTATGCCGGGTAGAGATTATAACAGAACATGGCCAAGATGTTCAAATGTTCATAGATGACCAGCAGGGTCAAATAATAATAATCACAGTGGTTGTCGAGGGTGCAACAGGTCAGCACCTCAGGAGTAAATGTCAGTTGGCTTTTCATAGCCGATCAGTCAGAGTATCTCTACCGCTCCTGCGGTCTCTAGAGAGTTGAAAACAGCAGGTCTGGGACAGGTAGCACGTCTAGTGAACAGGTCAGGGTTCCATAGCCACAGGCAGAACAGTTGAAACTGGAGCAGCTGCACGGCCAGGTGGACTGGGGACAGCAAGGAGTCATCAAACCAGATGGTCCTGAGGCATGGACCTAGGGCTCAGGTCCTCTGAGAGAGAAAGAGGAAAAGAGAGAGAGAGAGATAAGAGAGAGCATACTTAAATTCACACAGGACATAAGACAGGAGAAATACTCCAGATTTAACAGATTGACCCTATCCCCCCGACACATAAACTACTGCAGCATAAATACTGGAGGCTGAGACAGGAGGGTTCAGGAGACACTGTGGCCCCGTCCGACGATACCCCCAGACAGGGCCAAACAGGCAGGATATAACCCCACCCACTTTGCCAAGGCACAGCCCCCACACCACAAGAGGGATATATTCAACCACCAACTTACCATCCTGAGACAAGGCCGAGTATAGCCCACGAAGATCTCCCCCACGGCACAAACCAAGGGGGGGCGCCAACCCGGACAGGAAGATCACATCAGTGACTCAACCCACTCAAGTGACGCACCCCTCCTAGGGACGGCATGGAAGAGCACCAGTAAGCCAGTGACTCAGCCCCTGTAATAGGGTTAGAGGCAGAGAATCCCAGTGGAGAGAGGGGAACCGGCCAGGCAGAGACAGCAAGGGCGGTTCGTTGCTCCAGTGCCTTTCCGTTCACCTTCACACTCCTGGGCCAGACGACACTCAATCATAGGACCTACTGAAAAGATGAGTCTTCAATAAAGACTTAAAGGTTGAGACCGAGTCTGCGTCTCTCACATGGATATGCAGACCATTCCATATAATTGGAGCTCTATAGGAGAAAGCCCTGCCTCTTGCTGTTAGCTTAGAAATTATATGGACAATAAGGAGGCCTGCGTCTTGTGACCATAGAGTACGTGTAGGTATGTACGGTAGGACCAAATCGGAAAGATAGGTAGGAACAAGCCCATGTAATGCTCTGTAGGTTAGCAGTAAAACCTTGAAACAGGAAGCCAGTGTAGAGAGGCTAGCACTGAAGTAATGTGATCACATTTTTGGTTCTAGTCAAGATTCTAGCAGCCATAACTGAAGTATATTTAGTGCTTTATCCAGGTAGCCTGAAAGTAGAGCATTGCAGTAGTCTAACCCCTGACAAAAGCTGGGATGAATTTTTTCTGCATCATTTTTGGACAGAAAGTTCCGGATTTTTGCAATGTTACGTAGATGGAAAAAAGCTGTCCTTGAAACAGTCTTGATATGTTTGTTAAAAGAGTTTGTTAAAAGAGATATCAGGGTCCAGAGTAACGCCGAGGTCCTTCACATTTTTTTTTAGATGACTGTACAATGATGTTGCAGAGCCTCGATCTGACACCATTAAATGGATTTAATAATTTAATTTAATAATAATTTAATAATAATTAATAATTTAATTTAATTTAATAATTTACCACCTTCACGAGTGCAGTCTCAGTGCTATGATGGGGTCTAAAACCAGACTGAAGCGTTTCGTATACATTGTTAGTCTTCAGGAAGGAAGTGAGTTCTTCAGGAAGGAAGTGAGTTCTTCAGGAAGGAAGTGAGTTCTTCAGGAAGGAAGTGAGTTCTTCAGGAAGGCAGTGAGTTCTTCAGGAAGGAAGTGAGTTCTTCAGGAAGGAAGTGAGTTCTTCAGGAAGGCAGTGAGTTCTTCAGGAAGGAAGTGAGTTCTTCAGGAAGGAAGTGAGTTCTTCAGGAAGGAAGTGAGTTGCTGCGCAACAGCTTCAAAATAAAAATTTGAGAGGAATTGCAGATTTGATTTAGGCCGATAGTTTTTTATATTTTCTGGGTCAAGGTTTGGCTTTTTCAAGAGAGGCTTTATTACTGGCACTTTTAGTGAGTATGGTACACATCCAGTGGATAGAGAGCCGTTTATTATGTTCAACATAGGAGGGCCAAGCACAGGAAGCAGCTCTTTCAGTAGTTTAGTTGGAATAGGGTCCAGTATGCAGCTTGAAGGTTTAGAGGCCATGATTATTTTCATCATTGTGTCAAGAGATATAGTACTAAAACACTTGAGTGTCTCCCTTGATCCTAGGTCCTGGCAGAGTTGTGCAGACTCCGGACAACTGACCTTTGGAGGAATACGCAGATTTAAGTCCGTAATTTGCTGTCTAATGATCATGATCTTTTTCCTCAAAGAAGTTCATAAATTTATCACTGCTGAAGTGAAAGCCATCCTCTCTTGGGGAATGCTGATTTTTAGTTAGCTTTGCCACAGTATCAAAAATACATTTTGGATTGTTCTTATTTTCCTCAATTAAGTTGGAAAAATAGGATGATCTAGCAGCAGTAAGGGCTCTTCGATACTGCACGGTACTGTCTTTCCAAGCTAGCCGGAAGACTTCCAGTTTGGTGTGGCGCCATTTCTGTTCCAATCTTCTGGAAACTTGCTTCAGAGCATGGTTATTTTCTGTATACCAGGGAGCTAGTTTCTTATGACAAATGTTTTTTGTTTTTAGGGGTGAGACTGCATATAGGGTATTGAGCAAGGTTAAATTGAGTTCCTCAGGTAGGTGGTTAACCGATTGTTGTCCTCTGACGTCCTTGGGTAGGCGGAGGGAGTCTGGAAGGGCATCTAGGAATCTTTGGGTTGTCTGAGAATTTATAACACGGCTTTTGATGATCCTTGGTTGGGGTCTGAGCAGATTATTTGTTGCGATTGCAAACGTAAATAAAATGGTGGTCCGATAGTCCAGGATTATGAGTAAAAACATTCAGATCCACAACATTTATTCCACGGGACAAATACGTCCCAGGAGACCAGTAAACAGTAGCTATAGAAAGTGATTGAGTAGACTGCATAGATTTCATGACTAGAAGCTCAAAAGATGAAAACGTTATTTTTTTCTTTTAAATTGACATTTGCTATCGTAAATGTTAGCAACACGTCCGCCATTGCGGGATGCACAGGGGATATGGTCACTAGTGTAACCAGGAGGTGAGGCCTCATTTTACACAGTAAATTCATCAGGCTTAAGCCATGTTTCAGTCAGCCTGCTGCCTGGCCTGCACCCTATCTCATTGTGGAGCTAGGGGAGTTAGAGCCCTATCTATGTTGGTAGATAAGATGAGAGCACCCCTCCAGCTAGGATGGAGTCCGTCACTCCTCAACAGGCCAGGCTTGGTCCTGTTTGTTGGTGAGTCCTAGAAAGAGGGCCAATTATCTACAAATTCTATCTTTTGGGAGGGGCAGAAAACAGTTTTCAACCAGTGATTGAGTTGTGAGTCTGCTGTAGAGCCCATCACTCCCTCTAACTGGGACGGGGGCAGGGATAATTACTTGATGCCAACACATCTTTCTAGCTGATTTACACGCTGAAGCTATGTTGCGCTTGGTGACCTCTGACTGTTTCATCCTAATATCGTTGGTGCTGACGTGGATAACAATATCCCTATACTCTCTACACTCACCAGTTTTAGCTTTAGCCAGCACCATCTTTAGATTAGCCTTAACATCGGTAGCCCTGCCCCCTGGTAAACAGTGTATGATCGCTGGGTGATTCGTTTTATGTCTAATACTGCGGGTAATGGAGTCGCCAATGACTATGGTTTTCAATTTGTCAGAGCTAATGGTGGGAGCCATCGGCGTCTCAGATCCCGTAACGGGAGGAGTAGAGACCAGAGAAGGCTCTGACTCCGACCCGTTTCTTAATGGGGAGAACCGGTTGAAAGTTTCTGTCGGCTGAATGAGCGACACCAGTTGAGCATTCCTACAGCATTTCCTTCCAGAAGCCATGAGAAAATTGTCCGGCTGCGATGACTGTTAGAGGGGATTTATACTACTGTCTGTACTTACTGGTGGCACAGACGCTGTTTCATCCTTTCCTACACTGAAATTGCCCTTGCCTAACGATTGCGTCTGAAGCTGAGCTTGCAGCACAGCTATCCTCGCCATAAGGCGATCGTTCTCCTTTATATTATGAGTACAGCGAGGCGGTCGTTCTCCTGTATATTATGAGTACAGCGAGGCGATCGTTCTCCTGTATATTATGAGTACAGCGACTGCAATTAGAAGGCATCATGTTAATGTTACTACTTTGCTCCGGCTGTTGGAGGTCCTGACGAACCCCGTCCAGATAAAGCGTCCGGGGTGAAAAAGTTGAGCGAGGGAAAAAGAATAAAACATAAAACGGTCAGTAAAAAGTAAAAAGCGTAAAGTTAGCAGCAAACTAAAGGTTAACAACAAACCGCACAGCGGCACATAAACAAGTCTACAAGTTGTGACCGGAAACTACTCCTTAACCCCACTTCCTTGACCCCTACGATTCTGTTTGCTCGTTGTGATCAATGTTAGTCTTTTAATGGACATTGCTGGTGTAAAAAGGCCTATAAATGAATCTTATTGATTGGGAATGACACCATATCTGTTCTAAACTTCTCCAAGCTTCACCTCCCAGAATGTTGTGTGAACCCTACCTGATCTTTAGAACCTGCTCTTTGGGATCTGGGCTGGGTTGACATTGACAATGACAATTTGTTTGTTTTTATTTCCCAGAAAGTGGCGTTCTGTGGTCCCAACCGTATCCTTCATGCCTACTGTGATGCTATAGCACTGACTAGGCTGTCCTGTTCCAACATGGTGGCGATCAATGATAGCTCCTATGGGCTGGCCATGTTTGTCCTCCTCGTCCCCCTCTCCCTTATCATCTTCTCCTACGTCAGCATCATCGTCACCGTGATGCGCATGGCCAATGCACAGGTGAGAGACAGGGTGTGTGGAAGGTGTGGGCTGGATGGGGTGGAGGGGAGGGAGGGGGGGGGTCTTGTCTTGCCTGTGTCCCTAATTCCAACTACTCTTTCCTAACCCTGACCCTAACCCTTAACCCTGACCATAACCCTAACCCACTGCATCTCTCTGTCCAAACCCTAACCCTGACCCTAACCCTGACTCACTGCATCTCTCTGTCCTAACCCTAACCCTGACCCTAACCCTGACCCTAACCCTGACCCTAACCCTGACTCACTGCATCTCTCTGTCGTAACCCTGACCCTAACCCCTAACCCTGACCCTAACCCTGACTCACTGCATCTCTCTGTCCTAACCCTGACCCTAACCCCTAACCCTGACCCTAACCCTGACTCACTGAGCGATTTTCTCCAACTTTCTCCTCTCTAACCCAGGGCAGACGGAAAACCTTCTCTACCTGTGGTACTCAGGGATGTCTCATTCTTATCTACTACATCCCCCGCTTCATAGTCTACTCCACGCCCTACATGCCCAACCTGACAATCACCCCTGACCTCCGCGTCGGCCTCAGCCTCATCTGTAGGTAGGTAGACCACAGATTAGAGAGGTGCGCCATGTGTCTAGGGTTGGGGAAAAGGCAGAATACTAAGTTCCGTTCTAATCAAAATGGACAATAAACCTGCTCCAGGAGCGTGTGTGTGTTTCGGGGGGGGGGGGGGGATAAAGTAAAAATATTTCTATTTCCGTGACAACTGACAAAGTCAACTTGTTCTGAAGCCTGGTCTTCTATTCTACAGCCTGTTCCCCCCGGTGGCCAACCCATTCATCTACTGTTTCAGGACCAAAGAGATCAGAACCATCCTGGGGCGCTGGAGACAGCGCTGGGGGAACAGCCGGACAGAACCGCGTAAACCCAACACTGTGGCTGTTATCACTAGATGAGATACCGCACACTGGGGGTTATAAGGTTATAACATGTTATAATACAAGTAGGACAGCCATCCTGGGGGTGCTGGGGACAGGACTGGAAGAACAACCTTCCTCCTGTCGTCAATAGATGAGGGGTTAGGTTATAACATGTTAATTCAGGGTTATAACACGTTAATTCAGGGTTATAACATGTTAATTCAGGGTTATAACATGTTAATTCAGGGTTATAACATGTTAATTCAGGGTTATAACATGTTAATTCAGGGTTATAACATGTTAATATATATATATATATATATATATATATATATATATTTATCTGTTTCATCTTTAAAATATGACTTACATCGTCTACTGAGTGGTGTCATTGCTCCGGCTTTGTTAGATATTACTATTCTCAATGGATATGACGGAGATGACACTTGACATTTTTGAAAATATCATTTATATGTATTTTATAGTATCATAACAAATAGTAAATCACTTTTTTTTTTTAAAGCCAGTTACTTGTATTGTCTGATTAACTCTCAACCGGTATGGATAATGTCTGATAAACAGGGGAGGTGTAATGTCGACGTAGGGAATCAGGAAGCAGGTGCAGTGAGTGAGTTTAATAATAAACGAACATAGAACGAGACAAGAGAAACGTCTGACGAGGAAACCTAACCAATACTACCTGATAACTGATAACAGAAGAGAGTAAAGGGTAAGTATTCAGGGAGTAACGAAGTGCAGGTGTGACTGATGACGAGACCGGTGACGATTTCAGCATGTAAGTCTTGGTGGGAAAAACAAACAAAACAATTTGTGGAAGCATGCCAGCAAAGCCACAACACAACACTAAACATGAATTGCACTATAACGGTGCCAAACTGTGATACACAAACTGTTAGAGCCTACATAAAGCTGTCCCCAACAGCAGAGTCCCAACAGCAGAGTCCCAACAGCAGTCCAACATCTTACCACTGCTACACCTGGCTATCAGCAGAGCCTTGTCTGGCAGCGAAACAGTTCATTCAGCCTCATTTACTGCCTTTTAAAAAAACATAGCTGATATGGCTGACTTGCAAATGTGGTTTCTAATGACAATTGAGATGTACAAAATATGGCATAAGGGGATGACAAGCGCATCAGAGGCAATCCGTAATTTCGATTAAGACATTAATGAGCGAGCTAAGATGGACGTAGTCAATATAACTATTTGTTCAGCACTTTTGAAATATACAGAGACAGAAATCAGAACATGGGCTATTCTTACACCCTGTACACCAAGTCAGAGCTTTTGGATAAATAAAGGGGGCATATAAACAGACAATGAAAGGTCTTACAATATTCAATGATGACATTTCTCCAAAACAGGTTATAGGCTACATGTGCACCACCAAGTCAGAACAGTAGGCGAAAAAAAGGGGGGTAAATAGATCAAATGATTAGGGTGAGGCACACGGGCTACTAACAGCTTACTACACAACATACACTTAATATTACCTTCTTAGCTACAGGATACATCTCTTCCTGGCAAATTACATTATTTACGCAGCAGCACAGAATACTTTTCTGGACTCACCTTGCTGTGCTGTGTTCACTTGAACAGAAAGGTGGCGCTGTGGTCCTTCGTGGGCATATTTTGTCATGAAACTTTTTCAAATTCATCAAATTGTTACTTTTATTTCTTATTCTTATAGGTATTTTAAACTGCATTGTTGGTTAGGGGCCTGTTGTATTCAGCGCACGTGACTAATAAAATTTGATTTGATTTAATTTGATAACTGATAACAGAAGAGTGCTATATAAAGTGTAAGTAATCAGGGAGTAATGAAGTCCAGGTGTGACTGATGATGAGACGCAGGTGTGCGTAAAAATGGGTTGCCAGGACCGGTGGTTAGTAGACTTGACAGGAATCTACACTCTACCTCCATATTGACTCTTAACCAGTATGGATAATGTCTAACAGGGGAATCTACACTCTACCTTCATATTGACTCTTAACCAGTATGGATAATGTATAACAGGGGAATCTACACTCTACCTCCATATTGACTCTCAAATAAATAAAAAGTATTGGTCTCATACACGTGTTTAGCAGATGTTACTGCGAGTGTAGTGAAACGCTTGTGCTTCTAGCTCCGACAGTGCAGGAACATCTAACAAGTGATATCTAACAGTTTCACAACATATACCCAAAATACACGTACATCTAAGTAAGGAATGGATTAAGAATATATGCAGTATATACATATATGTCAGAGCGACATTGGACTAAGATACAGTTTCATAGTACCGAGTACAGTATATACACACACGAGATGGGTGATGCAATATTTACAAACAATTTAAGTGACTAAGATACCTTAGAATAGTATAGAGTACAGTTTACACATGTGAGATGAGTAATGCAAGATACGGAGACATTATTAAAGTGGCCAGTGTTTCATTTCCTTAACGTGGTCAGTGATTACTAATCTGCTGTCTATAGGCAGCAGCCTCTGATGTGCTGGAGGTGTCTGTTTAATAGTCAGTGGTGTAGTATAGACTACAATACAGTATATACATATGAAATGGGTGATACAATATGTAAACACAATTTAAAAGTGACTAAGATACCGTAGAATAGTGTGGAGTACCGTTTATACAACATATGAGATGAGTAATGTTAGAGACATTATTACAGTGGCTAGTGTTCCATTTCTAAAAGTTGCCAGTGATTCCTAATCTATGTATATATGCAGCTGCCTCTTATGTGCTGGAGATGGCTGTTTAACAGTCTGATGGCCTTGAGATAGAAGCTGTTTTTCAGGTCTCTCGGTCCCTGCTTTGATGCACCTGTACTGACCTCGCCTTCTGGATGATAGCGGGGTGAACAGGTAGTGATGCACCTGTACTGACCTCGCCTTCTGGATGATAGCGGGGTGAACAGGCAGTGGCTCGGGTGGTTGATGTCCTTGATGATCTTTATGGCCTTCCTGTGACATCGGGTGGTGTAGGTGTCCTGGAGGGCAGGAGGTTTGTCCCCGGTGATGCGTTGGTGCAGACCGCACCACCCTCTAGAGAGCCCTGTGGTTGTGGGCGGTGCAGTTTCCGTACCAGGCGGTGATACAGCCCGACAGGATGCTCTCAATTGTGCATCTGTAAAAGTTTGTGAAGGTTTTAGGTGTCAAGCCAAATTTCGCTGTTACCCCTTCTTCACCACACTGTCTGTGTGTGTGGACCACTTCAGTTTTTCAGTATAAATAATGTCTAATAAACAGGGGAGGCTACCTCTACCTCTATAAAACTCATTTTTTTTTTTAGAGACCTCTGCTGGTCTTATATTTATTCTTAACCAGAGTCGTGCCATGTTGAAGCCAGAAGATGGCGCCAGATACCATGAGCCACATCTACAATGCAACTCCTGTGAATGCTGCTGGTAAGGACAGAGAACGTTAACTTTTGAGTTTCCCCACCAGTTACCAGTATACACAAACTAAATATACTATAGATTATTTGGACATGACGTGGCAAAAGTGCTAACACAGGTAACATGACTTGCATTGGATTTGTGCCACAAATGCCAAAAAAAAAACCGTTAGCATTTGGAAACAGTGGTAGAAAAACCAAAACAAAGCATGGATTGCCGTCATACCTTGTCCATAGACCGCTGACAGGGTAAGGGATTTGGGTGTACTATCCCTTTAAGTATACGTAAACCACCTTTACCACATGAAAGTGTTTCTGACGGCCCATATGACTGAAAGTCCCATATTGGCTTCATTCATTCAATTACATTTCATATAGCTATTTTTTTATCACCTCATGGGGCAATTAGAAAAGACACGTCAGGTTACAAAATACCAGTCAATGTTCACTGCCTTGGATAACATTGGCTATTATGGTCATCGCAATGATGACATTATTACGGTCATCGCAATGATGACATTATTACGGTCATCGCAATGATGACATTATTACGGTCATCGCAATGATGACATTATTACGGTCATCGCAATGATGACATTATTACGGTCATCGCAATGATGACATTATTACGGTCATCGCAATGATGACATTATTACGGTCATCGCAATGATGACATTATTACGGTCATCGCAATGATGACATTATTACGGTCATCGCAATGATGACATTATTACGGTCATCGCAATGATGACATTATTACGGTCATCGCAATGATGACATTATTACGGTCATCGCAATGGGGTGATGTTCACTGCAGGTCATGTCACTAGCTGACCTTTAACCTCTACAGTGTCTAATACAGAGTACAGTAGGCCAGTGTTTGGGCTCTATAACAGAGTACAGTAGGCCAGTGTTTGGGCTCTAAAACAGAGTACATTAGGCCAGTGTTTGGGCTCTATAACAGAGTACAGTAGGCCAGTGTTTGGGCTCTATAACAGAGTACATTAGGCCAGTGTTTGGCTATATAACAGAGTACAGTAGGCCAGTGTTTGGGCTCTATAACAGAGTACAGTAGGCCAGTGTTTGGCTCTATAACAGAGTACACTAGGCCAGTGTTTGAGCTCTAAAACAGAGTACATTAGGCCAGTGTTTGGACTCTAAAACAGAGTACATTAGGCCAGTGTTTGAGCTCTAAAACAGAGTACATTAGGCCAGTGTTTGGACTCTAAAACAGAGTACATTAGGCCAGTGTTTGGGCTCTATAACAGAGTACATTAGGCCAGTGTTTGGGCTCTAAAACAGAGTACAGTAGGCCAGTGTTTGGGCTCTAAAACAGAGTACAGTAGGCCAGTGTTTGGGCTCTAAAACAGAGTACAGTAGGCCAGTGTTTGGGCTCTAAAACAGAGTACATTAGGCCAGTGTTTGGGCTCTATAACAGAGTACATTAGGCCAGTGTTTGGGCTCTAAAACAGAGTACATTAGGCCAGTGTTTGGGCTCTAAAACAGAGTACAGTAGGCCAGTGTTTGGGCTCTAAAACAGAGTGCAGTAGGCCAGTGTTTGGGCTCTATAACAGAGTACAGTAGGCCAGTGTTTGGGCTCTATAACAGAGTACAGTAGGCCATTGTTTGGGCTCTAAAACAGAGTACATTAGGCCAGTGTTTTGGTTCTAAAACAGAGTACAGTAGGCCAGCGTTTTGGTTTTAAAACAGAGTACATTAGGCCAGTGTTTGGGCTCTATAACAGAGTACAGTAGGCCAGTGTTTTAGTTTTAAAACAGAGTACAGTAGGCCAGTGTTTGGGCTCTATAACAGAGTACAGTAGGCCAGTGTTTTGGTTTTAAAACAGAGTACAGTAGGCCAGTGTTTGGGCTCTATAACAGAGTACAGTAGGCCAGTGTTTGGGCTCTATAACAGAGTACAGTAGGCCAGTGTTTGGGTTCTATAACAGAGTACAGTAGGCCAGTGTTTGGGCTCTAAAACAGAGTACAGTAGGCCAGTGTTTGGGCTCTATAACAGAGTACAGTAGGCCATTGTTTGGGCTCCAAAACAGAGTACAGTAGGCCAGTGTTTGGGCTCTAAAACAGAGTACAGTAGGCCATTGTTTGGGCTCCAAAACAGAGTACAGTAGGCCAGTGTTTTGGCTCTAAAACAGAGTACATTAGGCCAGTGTTTGGGTTCTATAACAGAGTACAGTAGGCCAGTGTTTTGGTTTTAAAACAGAGTACAGTAGGCCAGTGTTTGGGTTCTAAAACAGAGTACAGTAGGCCAGTGTTTTGGTTTTAAAAGAGAGTACAGTAGGCCATTGTTTGGGCTCCAAAACAGAGTACAGTAGGCCAGTGTTTTGGCTCTAAAACAGAGTACATTAGGCCAGTGTTTGGGTTCTATAACAGAGTACAGTAGGCCAGTGTTTTGGTTTTAAAACAGAGTACAGTAGGCCAGTGTTTGGGTTCTATAACAGAGTACAGTAGGCCAGTGGTTGGGTTCTAAAACAGAGTACAGTAGGCCAGTATTTGGGCTCTAAAATAGAGTACAGTAGGCCAGTGTTTGGGCTCTATAACAGAGTACATTAGGCCAGTGTTTTGGCTCTATAACAGAGTACAGTAGGCCAGTGTTTGGGCTCTAAAACAGAGTACAGTAGGCCAGTGTTTTGGCTCTAAAACAGAGTACAGTAGGCCAGTGTTTGGGTTCTATAACAGAGTACAGTAGGCCAGTGTTTGGGCTCTATAACAGAGTACATTAGGCCAGTGTTTGGGCTCTAAAACAGAGTACATTAGGCCAGTGTTTGGGCTCTATAACAGAGTACAGTAGGCCAGTGTTTGGGCTCTAAAACAGAGTACATTAGGCCAGTGTTTGGGCTCTAAAACAGAGTACATTAGGCCAGTGTTTTGGCTCTAAAACAGAGTACAGTAGGCCAGTGTTTGGACTGAGTGAGTCAGTGAGTGGTTTAATAAACAGTCCTTTGTTGGTGTGCTGGGCTTGGGGTAATGAAACTACACAAACACACATTGGTGTACTGAGAGGTAGTGCTGTTACTGTAAGGACCAATCCCTTCTCTCTGTCTCTCTGTCTGTCCGCTCCCCAAATGGCACTACAGGAGAACAGAGGGCTGTGTGTGTGTGTGTGTGTGTGTGTGTGTGTGTGTGTGTGTGTGTGTGTGTGTGTGTGTGTGTGTGTGTGTGTGTGTGTGTGTGTGTGTGTGTGTGTGTGTGTGTGTGTGTGTGTGTGGGTTGGGTGCGTGCGTCGGTGTGTAAGTAAGTAAGTAAGTAACAAGGCACAATGTACTTTCTGTGTAAGGAGTAATGATCACAGAAGTCCTCCACTCCACAGACATCTAGTCCACCTAACTGACCACAGAAGGAAAGAGGTGGAATGGGGGGGGGGGGGCTAGATCTCCTATTCCTATTCTAGAATGCCTATTCTAGATCTACTATTCCTATTCTAGAATGCCCATTCTAGATCTCCTATTCCTATTCTAGAATGCCTATTCTAGATCTCCTATTCCTATTCTAGAATGCCTATTCTAGATCTCCTATTCCTGTTCTAGAATGCCTATTCCAGATCTCCTATTCCTATTCTAGAATGCCTATTCTAGATCTCCTATTCCTATTCTAGAATGCCTATTCTAGATCTCCAAAAGGCTTTGGACACGGTAGATTGAGGGGTAACCGGGCAACGCTGGTCTTGGAGTGCCGCAGACACTTTCTGTTTTTAGAAGACCGGCTGATGTTCCAATTTAGACAAACACTGAACGGATCAATTAGATCAATTGGTCAGGTGTGGTCACCTTGTTGTGACAAAATCCTGCAGGACCGGCGACATACCAGGAAGAGGGGTCGTCTACCCCTTTGCAGTAAAATAATACATATTTCTGTTCAAACCACAAGCCCTTTTTGTTTTTACAACTCAGCCATCCAGGGTGGGTAAAAAACTATCTGACGGGCCATAATCAAATGGTGGACGCGGACAGACCTCTACCTTGTGGGATCCCCGTACATGGGGGCCACATCCTCTTCCTGTTGTACATCAATTACATGAAAGCAACCTGTTCATGTTCCTGTTTCTCTACACCGATGATTCTGCGCTTCTTGCGTCCCCGCAATGCAGTGAATGCTACCTGAATGGGTGACCAAGCTACCTGAATGGGTGACCAAGCTACCTGAATGGGTCACCAAGCTACCTGAATGGGTGACCAAGCTACCTGAATGGGTGACCAAGCTACCTGAATGGGTGACCAAGCTACCTGATGGGTGACAAAGCTACCTGAATGGGTTAACAAGCTACCTGAATGGGTCACCAAGCTACCTGAATGGGTTACCAAGCTACCTGAATGGGTTAACAAGCTACCTGAATGGGTTAACAAGCTACCTGAATGGGTTAACAAGCTACCTGAATGGGTTAACAAGCTACCTGAATGTGTTAACAAGCTACCTGAATGGGTTAACAAGCTACCTGAATGGGTGACCAAGCTACCTGAATGGGTGACCAAGCTACCTGAATGGGTTAACAAGCTACCTGAATGGGTTAACAAGCTACCTGAATGGGTTAACAAGCTACCTGAATGGGTTAACAAGCTACCTGAATGGGTTACCGAGCTACCTGAATGGGTTACCAAGCTACCTGAATGAGTTACCAAGCTACCTGAATGGGTTAACAAGCTACCTGAATGGGTTACCAAGCTACCTGAATGGGTGACCAAACTACCTGAATGGGTGACCAAGCTACCTGGATGGGTTACCAAGCTACCTGAATGGGTTACCAAGCTACCTGAATGGGTTACCAAGCTACCTGAATGGGTTACCAAGCTACCTGAATGGGTCACCAAGCTACCTGAATGGGTTACCAAGCTACCTGAATGGGTCACCAAGCTACCTGAATGGGTTACCAAGCTACCTGAATGGGTTACCAAGCTGCCTGAATGGGTGACCAAGCTACCTGCATGGGTCACCAAGCTACTTGATTTTTTTTTCTTTTTCTTTTTTTTTTACCGTTATTTTACCAGGTAAGTTGACTGAGAACACGTTCTCATTTGCAGCAACAACCTGGGGAATAGTTACAGGGGAGAGGAGGGGGATGAATGAGCCAATTGTAAACTGGGGATTATTAGGTGACCATGATGGTTTGAGGGCCAGATTGGGAATTTAGCCAGGACACCGGGGTTAACACCCCTACTCTTACGATAAGTGCCATGGGTCACCAAGCTACCTGATGGGTGACCAAGCTACCTGAATGGGTTACCAAGCTACCTTAATGGGTTACCAAGCTACCTGCATGGGTCACCAAGCTACCTGAATGGGTCACCAAGCTACCTGAATGGGTCACCAAGCTACCTGAATGGGTCACCAAGCTACCTGAATGGGTTACCAAGCTACCTGAATGGGTGACCAAGCTACCTGAATGGGTTACCAAGCTACCTGCATGGGTCACCAAGCTACCTGAATGGGTTACCAAGCTACCTGAATGGGTCACCAAGCTACCTGAATGGGTTACCAAGCTACCTGAATGGGTTACCAAGCTACCTGAATGGGTCACCAAGCTACCTGAATGGGTTACCAAGCTATCTGCATGGGTCACCAAGCTACCTGAATGGGTTACCAAGCTACCTGAATGGGTCACCAAGCTACCTGAATGGGTTACCAAGCTACCTGAATGGGTCACCAAGCTACCTGAATGGGTTACCAAGCTACCTGCATGGGTCACCAAGCTACCTAAATGGGTCACCAAGCTACCTGAATGGGTGACCAAGCTACCTGAATGGGTGACCAAGCTACTTGAAAACTGTCTTCAGAGAATAGCTCTAAGGTGTCTCGTAAAAAATATCTGAGAAATTGCATGTGGGTGTAATTAGTGTTTTTTCTCTCGAGGTGACCCTTATTAAACAGAGACCTCTGATCTGCTGTTACAGTTCGAAATAAGGATACTGTTGATGTTTTTAAACTGAGGATCTTATCGTGTTTTCAACCGCCATCATTATGTATGTACGTACTGCAGTGGAGGTTGCTGAGGGCAGGGCGGCTTATAATAAAGTCTGGACCGGAGCAAATGGAATGGCATCAAAACCATGGCAACCACGTGTTTAATGTATTTGATACCGTTCCACCCATTCCGCTCCAGTCATTACCACGAGCCTGTCCTCCCAAATTAAGGTGCCACCAACCTCCTGTGACGTACTGTTGTCGCCGGGCTCGGAGAAACCTTGTACTTTTAACGATCACAATACATCATAAATCAATCAATCAAACCGGATGCACTTTCAATCATCTTTATTTCGTTGAAAGATGGATGTATTCCATTGTGAAGTTACGAGAGAAGAAGCATTACTGTTATTTACAATCCGTTTGAAAAAAAACGCTTTTTAATATTATCACTGTACAAGCTTGAAACCCTGATCACTGAGCAAGAGAAACTATAGTCTTTGGGCTACGTCCTAAATCGTACCCTACAAAGTGCACTACTTTTGGCCAGAGCCATATAGGTCCTGGTCAAAAGTAGTGCACTCTGCAGGGGAAATATGATACCATGTTTGGGTTGTAATCCTTTAAGACCTAGTGCTGCAAGAAAGCAAAAAAAAATAAAACGAAATTAAAATTATATAGGATTATATTAAACTATGAACAGTTGAAAAAAAAAAACATTTTAAACAAAAATTTAAAAAACAGACAATCAAAAGAGCAGTATAACATGTTTACAATAGTTCTGTATGTTAATGATTAGGAGGATGGTTCTGTTCTGCTGCTTGAAATACAATACATTGTCTGCGTCCTAAATTGGCACCTTATTTCCCCTAAATAGTGCACTACTTTGGACCCCGGCCCCTATGTCAGTAAGTAGCCTTGTCTGAGCTAGAAAAGCCCATAAGACAGGAGGAGCGTGAGGTAGCTTGATGTACAAGTACACCCCCTGGACAGGACGCTAGCCTATCACAGGTTCTATGGGCCACGGTCGAAAGTAGTGCACTGTAATATGGAAAACGGGAGCCAATCGGAGGGGAGGGGGGCGGGACGCAGACCCTGTCACCAAGGTAACGGTTTTAACCACTGTCTAGAAAGCTAGCTAGCTAACCCGTGGTGTACACACAGACACTAAGATACTGTATCAACATACTGGATCTATAGGCCTCAACTTGTTCAATATAACATTCATATTAAATATATTCTACACATATGGTAACTTATTTTTATATATATTTTTTTATATTATTCCCATTGGAAAAATATAAAATAGAATAACATTTTCTTTTTACAGTGCAAAAAAAAATGGCTGAAGAAGAGAGGAGGGAGATTTGGAAGAAAAGGAGACTTTATTCCAGATTGATTTCTTTACCTTATCGTAGAGTTCAAGACTGATAACTACCCTAGGAAGAGTGTCCTAATTCGCTTTGGTCATGCCATTTCACTTCCTTATGTTATAAAATACAATTTACCAAGACAAATATGATTATTCATGTTCTGAATCGCTCATTAGATATATATATATTTTAAAGTCTGATTTCGTAGCCTAATCCATCCGATAATAAGGACTCTGTCGACATAGAGATGCAAGGTTTCTCGTAACAACTTTTACATTTAAGTCATTTAGCAGACGCTCTTATCCAGAGCGACTTACAAATTGGATATATATATATATTTAACCAGGCAAGTCAGTTAAGAAAAAATTCTTATTTTCAATGACGGCCTAGGAACAGTGGGTTAACTGCCTTGTTCAGGGGCAGAACGACAGATTTTTTACCTTGTCAGCTCAGGGATTCGAACTTGCAACCTTTCGGTTTCTGGCCCAACACTCTAACCACTAGACTACCTGCCGCCCCTTTTGAGGATTTAAAATGTTGTGGTCGTTGTCGTCTACCAAGTTGTTTCTACAGGTCGAGAAAAAACAAAATTAGACGTGACACGAGCTGAATTAAATGTAAAAAAAAAAAAGATTTGAAAGTAGTAAATAAAAAGCTTGGTATACACCCAAGTGCTCGGTTGACATTTCAGAGACTCGTTTGGTTTTGTGAAAAATATATTTTTTTTTAAAGAAGAGACATTTTGAATGAATATGAAAAGCGTACACTAAAATATGAAAATACTACATGTCATGTCTAAAAAAAAAAAAACGATATCTATCTTACTTCTATATTGTTTTTCTGTCCTGCGGATTGGAAAGAAAAGATGAGTTCAAGGGGAAAAGTGAGCCTGTCAGGTATCCTTCATTGTCAGACAGCATCTAGCCTAGCGGACGCCATTTTGTGACATTTTCGTGATTTATTTTTTTACCCCTTTTGTTTCTCTGGCCTCTGTTGATTTTAGTCACACTAATTCTGACCATCCTACTATGGTAAAAAAAAAATATCCAATATCATTGAAAAGGATCGTGAGAGAGACATGAGGTCTGGACTATTGGTTATCTTTGAGGATTTATCTACACAAGTAACATATTATTTTACCCGATGGTTAAAAGAGGCGTTTTTGATTGGCAACCTACACTTTGGTCGTCCAAAAGAGAGAAGGGAGGGATATTCTGTCTGTCTTTCCCCTCGTTCAGGGAGAAAAGGGAAGACGGAGGGATATTCTGTCTGTCTTTCCCCTCGTTCAGGGAGAAAAGGGAAGACGGAGGGATATTCTGTCTTTCTTTCCCCTCGTTCAGGGAGGATGAGCGATCTGACAGGAGGAGGATAGGACTGACTGTCAAAACACAGTCGAAATGTTATTATGGCCGTTGGTTTGTTTGTTTGTTGTGTGTTTGTTAGTCAGTCATTGGTTGGGACCTTGGTGAGGTAATAGAACAGGAGTTTAGTAGTAGTTAGTAGTTAGTTAGTAGTAGTTAGTTAGTAGTAGTTAGTTAGTAGTAGTTAGTTAGTAGTAGTCCATGAACTAGTGGAAGATTTAAGGACAGAAGTGATAGAGGGGGAAACCTCTCTACACACAGGAGACCTGTGTGTGTGTGTGTGTGTGTGTGTGTGTGTGTGTGTGTGTGTGTGTGTGTGTGTGTGTGTGTGTGTGTGTGTGTGTGTGTGTGTGTGTGTGTGTGTGTGTGTGTGTGTGTGTGTGTGTGTGTGTGTGGCAGCATGATAGAGAGACTGCAGGACAGGACAGTCAGTGTGTTGGTTGGATCCAGGATGGCTGTGATGGGGGGGATGGATGGGGTGGATGGATGGGGTGGATGGATGGGGTGGATGGATGGGGTGGATGGATGGGGGGGATGATTAAAGGTTGGTTGGATCCAGGATGGCTGTGATGGGGTGGATGGATGGGGGGGTGATTAAAGAGGGAGGTGGGTATTTACAGGATGACACAGCAGTTACGCTCTCCTGTCTTCTCTCTGTTTCTCTGACCTGAGGAGGAACACAACAACACAGGGTCAGGACACATGGTCAGGACACGGTCAGGACACATGGTCAGGACACGGTCAGGACACATGGTCAGGACACGGTCAGGACACATGGTCAGGACACGGTCAGGACACATGGTCAGGACACGGTCAGGACACATGGTCAGGACACGGTCAACACAGGGTCAACACAGGGTCAGGACACAGGGTCAGGACACAGGGTCAACACAGGGTCAACACAGGGTAAGGACACAGGGTCAACACAGGGTCAGGACACGGTAAACACAGGGTCAGCACAGAGTCAGGACACAGGGTCAGGACACAGGGTCAGGACACAGGATCAACACAGGGTCAACACAGGGTCAGGACACGGTCAACACAGGGTCAGGACACGGTCAACACAGGGTCAGGACAGGGTCAACACAGGGTCAGGACACAGACAACACAGGGTCAACACAGGGTCAACACAGGGTCAACACAGGGTCAGGACACAGGCAACACAGGGTCAGGACACAGGCAACACAGGGTCAACACAGGGTCAACACAGGGTCAGGACACGGTCAACACAGGGTCAACACAGGGTCAGGACACGGTCAACACAGGGTCAACACAGGGTCAGGACACGGTCAACACACGGTCAACACAGGGTCAGGACACGGTCAGGACAGGGTCAGGACAGGGTCAACAAAGGGTCAACACAGGGTCAGGACACGGTCAACACACGGTCAACACAGGGTCAAAACAGGGTCAGGACACGGTCAGGACAGGGTCAGCACAGGGTCAAAACAGGGTCAGGACACGGTCAAAACAGGGTCAACACAGGGTCAGGACACGGTCAGGACAGGGTCAGGATAGGGTCAACACAGGGTCAACACAGGGTCAGGACACGGTCAACACACGGTCAACACAGGGTCAGGACACGGTCAGGACAGGGTCAGGACAGGGTCAACAAAGGGTCAACACAGGGTCAGGACACGGTCAACACACGGTCAACACAGGGTCAAAACAGGGTCAGGACACGGTCAGGACAGGGTCAGCACAGGGTCAAAACAGGGTCAGGACACGGTCAAAACAGGGTCAACACAGGGTCAGGACACGGTCAGGACAGGGTCAGGATAGGGTCAACACAGGGTCAACACAGGGTCAGGACAGGGTCAACACAGGGTCAACACAGGGTCAGGACACGGGCAACACAGGGTCAACACAGGGTCAACACAGGGTCAGGACACGGGCAACACAGGGTCAACACAGGGTCAACACAGGGTCAACACAGGGTTAACACAGGGTCAGGACACGGTCAACACAGGGTCAGGACACGGTCAACACAGGGTCAACACAGGGTCAACACACGGTCAACACAGGGTCAGGACAGGGTCAACACAGGGTCAGGACAGGGTCAGGACACGGTAAACACAGGGTCAACACAGGGTCAGGACACGGTCAACACAGGGTCAACACAGGGTCAGGACACGGGCAACACAGGGTCAACACAGGGTCAACACAGGGTCAGGACACGGTCAGGACACGGTAAACACAGGGTCAACACAGGGTCAACACAGGGTCAACACAGGGTCAACACAGGGTCAGGACACAGGCAACACAGGGTCCACACAGGGTCAACACAGGGTCAACACAGGGTCAACACAGGCAACACAGGGTCAACACAGGGTCAACACAGGGTCAACACAGGGTCAACACAGGGTCAGGACACAGGCAACACAGGGTCAACACAGGGTCAACACAGGGTCAACACAGGGTCAACACACGGTCAACACAGGGTCAACACAGGGTCAACACACGGTCAGGACAGGGTCAGGACAGGGTCAACACAGGGTCAGCACAGGGTCAGGACACGGTCAACACAGGGTCAGGACAGGGTCAACACAGGGTCAGCACAGGGTCAACACACGGTCAGGACACTGTCAGGACACTGTCAGGACACAGTCAGGACACAGTCAGGACACAGTCAACACAGGGTCAACACAGGGTCAACACAGGGTCAACACAGGGTCAACACAGGGTCAGGACAGGGTCAACACAGGGTCAGCACAGGGTCAGCACAGGGTCAGCACAGGGTCAGGACACGGTCAACACAGGGTCAGGACAGGGTCAACACAGGGTCAACACAGGGTCAACACAGGGTCAACACAGGGTCAACACACGGTCAGGACACTGTCAGGACACAGTCAGGACACAGTCAGGACACAGTCAACACAGGGTCAACACAGGGTCAACACAGGGTCAGGACACGGTCAGGACACGGTCAACACAGGGTCAACACAGGGTCAGGACACGGTAAACACAGGGTCAGGACACTGTCAGGACACAGTCAGGACACAGTCAACACACGGTCAACACAGGGTCAGGACACGGTCAACACAGGGTCAGGACACGGTCAACACAGGGTCAACACAGGGTCAACACAGGGTCAACACAGGGTCAGGACACGGTCAGGACACGGTCAGGACACGGTCAACACAGGGTCAACACAGGGTCAACACAGGGTCAACACAGGGTCAGGACACAGTCAGGACACGGTCAACACAGGGTCAACACAGGGTCAGGACACAGTCAGGACACGGTCAGGACACGGTCAGCAAAACAGTAACAGCAACACAGTAACAGTAACACAGTAACAGCAACACAGCAACAATACATTTCAAAGAAGTCATGTAATTACATGTAATTTTACATTCTCAACACGGTGCTACTGACAGAGAATCTTCTTGCTAAAGTATATCATCGCATACGTCTATCTAAATGAACTAATGTAATGTCTTCCTGGTACATCCTTACAGGAACAGGAACTAGTATGCATTATATTGTAAACAATACTAATGGTGATTTAATGTCTTCCTGGTACATCCTTACAGGAACTAGTATGCATTATATTGTAGACAATACTAATGGTGATGTAATGTCTTCCTGGTACATCCTTACAGGAACAGGAACTAGTATGCATTATATTGTAAACAATACTAATGGTGATGTAATGTCTTCCTGGTACATCCTTACAGGAACAGGAACTAGTATACATTATAATGTAAACAATACCAATGGTGATGTAATGTCTTCCTGGTACATCCTTACAGGAACAGGAACTAGTATGCATTATATTGTAAACAATACTAATGGTGATTTAATGTCTTCCTGGTACATCCTTACAGGAACTAGTATGCATTATATTGTAAACAATACTAATGGTGATGTAATGTCTTCCTGGTACATCCTTACAGGAACTAGTATGCATTATATTGTAAACAATACTAATGGTGATGTAATGTCTTCCTGGTACATCCTTACAGGAACTAGTATGCATTATATTGTAAACAATACTAATGGTGATGTAATGTCTTCCTGGTACATCCTTACAGGAACTAGTATGCATTATATTGTAAACAATACTAATGGTGATGTAATGTCTTCCTGGTACATCCTTACAGGAACTAGTATGCATTATATTGTAAACAATACTAATGGTGATGTAATGTCTTCCTGGTACATCCTTACAGGAACAGGAACTAGTATGCATTATATTGTAAACAATACTAATGGTGATTTAATGTCTTCCTGGTACATCCTTACAGGAACAGGAACTAGTATGCATTATATTGTAAACAATACTAATGGTGATGTAATGTCTTCCTGGTACATCCTTACAGGAACAGGAACTAGTATGCATTATATTGTAAACAATACTAATGGTGATGTAATGTCTTCCTGGTACATCCTTACAGGAACTAGTATGCATTATATTGTAAACAATACTAATGGTGATGCAATGTCTTCCTGGTACATCCTCACAGGAACAGGAACTAGTATGCATTATATTGTAAACAATACTAATGGTGATGTAATGTCTTCCTGGTACATCCTTACAGGAACAGGAACTAGTATGCATTATATTGTAAACAATACTAATGGTGATGCAAAGCACAGGCTAAATGTATTCCATTGTGTGACTCACTGGCCATTTATAAAGGAAGTCACTGTAACTACATTTAATCAGAGTAAAGACACCATTTCTGAGTATGTTTTAGCGTGTGAAAGTCCCCGTAAGGGACCAGTGAGGGGAAGGAACAAGAGATGAATGAAAGTCTGGCAGGAGAGATGAATGAAAAGTCTGGCAGGAGAAATGAATGAAAAGCCTGTTACCTTGGGAGTTTGGCTCAGGTAACGTCTCTCTGGCAAC
>NW_026600540.1:120000-150000 GCF_029448725.1 Salvelinus fontinalis
GTGTCACTCACCCATTGGCCAGTTGTAATGTGTGCCTGTGAGGTGTCACTCACCCATTGGCCAGTTGTGTGCCTGTGAGGTGTCACTCACCCATTGGCCAGTTGTAATGTGTGCCTGTGAGGTGTCACTCACAAAAAAAAATAGAGCTGGCCCTGCTGTGAGGTGTCACCCACCCATTGGCCAGTTGTAAATGTGTGTCTGTGTGGTGTCACTCACCCATTGGCCAGTTGTAAATGTGTGTCTGTGTGGTGTCACTCACCCATTGGCCAGTTGTAAATATGTGTCTGTGTGGTGTCACTCACCCATTGGCCAGTTGTAAATGTGTGTCTGTGTGGTGTCACTCACCCATTGGCCAGTTGTAATGTGTCTGTGAGGTGTCACTCACCCATTGGCCAGTTGTAAATGTGTGTCTCTGTGGTGTCACTCACCCATTGGCCAGTTGTAATGTGTCTGTGAGGTGTCACTCACCCATTGGCCAGTTGTAAATGTGTGTCTGTGTGGTGCCACTCACCCATTAGCCAGTTGTAATGTGTCTGTGAGGTGTCACTCACCCATTGGCCAGTTGTAATGTGTCTGTGAGGTGTCACTCACCCATTGGCCAGTTGTAATGTGTCTGTGAGGTGTCACTCACCCATTGGCCAGTTGTAATGTGTCTGTGAGGTGTCACTCACCCATTGGCCAGTTGTAATGTGTCTGTGTGGTGTCACTCACCCATTGGCCAGTTGTAAATGTGTGTCTGTGTGGTGTCACTCACCCATTGGCCAGTTGTAAATATGTGTCTGTGTGGTGTCACTCACCCATTGGCCAGTTGTAAATGTGTGTCTGTGTGGTGTCACTCACCCATTGGCCAGTTGTAATGTGTCTGTGAGGTGTCACTCACCCATTGGCCAGTTGTAAATGTGTGTCTCTGTGGTGTCACTCACCCATTGGCCAGTTGTAATGTGTCTGTGAGGTGTCACTCACCCATTGGCCAGTTGTAAATGTGTGTCTGTGTGGTGCCACTCACCCATTAGCCAGTTGTAATGTGTCTGTGAGGTGTCACTCACCCATTGGCCAGTTGTAATGTGTCTGTGAGGTGTCACTCACCCATTGGCCAGTTGTAATGTGTCTGTGAGGTGTCACTCACCCATTGGCCAGTTGTAAATGTGTGTCTCTGTGGTGTCACTCACCCATTGGCCAGTTGTAATGTGTCTGTGAGGTGTCACTCACCCATTGGCCAGTTGTAATGTGTCTGTGAGGTGTCACTCACCCATTGGCCAGTTGTAATGTGTCTGTGAGGTGTCATTCACCCATTGGCCAGTTGTAATGTGTCTGTGTGGTGTCACTCACCCATTAGCCAGTTGTAATGTGTATGTGAGGTGTCACTCACCCATTGGCCAGTTGTAATGTGTCTGTGAGGTGTCACTCACCCATTGGCCAGTTGTCGTAAACGTGTTTGGCGATGTCTGCGGCCGAGTCGTTGGGGGAGAAGAGGAACTCTTTCGTCTTCCCACTGAC
This sequence comes from Salvelinus fontinalis, assembly GCF_029448725.1. Classification (NCBI taxonomy): domain Eukaryota; kingdom Metazoa; phylum Chordata; class Actinopteri; order Salmoniformes; family Salmonidae; genus Salvelinus; species Salvelinus fontinalis. Next base: position 121,498 of record NW_026600540.1, read on the forward strand.
CAGGATGAGACGTAGGTTAATCTGAAACACACAAGGGGATGAGGAGGGGATGAGGAGGGGATGAGGAGCTGCCACACAAACAGACCAGGCGGAGAAGAAATCACTTTAAAGCACATTATCAAATCAGCTTATAGCTCATAGACAGAGAGCCCTGCAACACACACACACACACACACACACACACACACACACACACACACACACACACACACACACACACACACACACACACACACACACACACACACACTATAGGGCAAACAACACAATTTCTCTCTCACACACACACACACAGGTACACACACACACACACACACACAGTACAAGTACACACCGCTATATCAATCAATTTCAATCAATTTTATTTTATATAGCCCTTCGTACATCAGATAATATCTCGAAGTGCTGTACAGAAACCCAGCCTAAAACCCCAAACAGCTAGAATGCAGGTGTAGAAGCACGGTGGCTAGGAAAAACTCCCTAGAAAGGCCAAAACCTAGGAAGAAATATGATCCCAACAAGCAGATCATGAAAGATTAAATGAATACTTTCAATATCACCACACATCTATACAATCTCGCACGCACGCACACGCACACGCACACGCACACACACGCACACGCACACGCACACGCACACGCACACGCACACACACACACACACAGGAAGCATCGTTGCCAACAACACAACCCGAATCAACATGTAACCAGGTGACATTGTTTATGAACTCTTATTAAATAAAAAGTTATGGTATTGTTGACTTGGGTAGAAAAATATCCAAAAATACACAATGTACCTTCAGAGATCGACATATAATCTAAATCAATTTCTACCTGCAGGAAACCGAACAGTGTTTCTACCTGCAGGACACCGAACAGTGTTTCTACCTGCAGGAAACAGTGTTTCTACCTGCAGGAAACCGAACAGTGTTTCTACCTGCAGGAAACAGTGTTTCTACCTGCAGGACACCGAACAGTGATTCTACCTGCAAGAAACCGAACAGTGTTTCTACCTGCAGGAAACCGAACAGCGTTTCTACCTGGAGGAAACAGTGTTTCTACCTGCAGGAAACCGAACAGTGTTTCTAACTGCTGGAAACCGAACAGTGTTTCTACCTGGAGGAAACCGAACAGTGTTTCTACCTGCAGGAAACCGAACAGTGTTTCTACCTGCAGGAAACCGAACAGTGTTTCTACCTGCAGGACACCGAACAGTGTTTCTACCTGCAGGAAACCGAACAGTGTTTCTACCTGCAGGAAACCGAACAGCGTTTCTACCTGCAGGAAACCGAACAGTGTTTCTACCTGCAGGAAACCGAACAGCGTTTCTACCTGCAGGAAACCGAACAGCGTTTCTACCTGCTGGAAACCGAACAGCGTTTCTACCTGCAGGAAACCGAACAGTGTTTCTACCTGCAGGAAACAGTGTTTCTACCTGCAGGACACCGAACAGTGATTCTACCTGCAGGAAACCGAACAGTGTTTCTACCTGCAGGAAACCGAACAGTGTTTCTACCTGCAGGAAACAGTGTTTCTACCTGCAGGACACCGAACAGTGTTTCTACCTAGAGGAAACAGTGTTTCTACCTGCAGGACACCGAACAGTGATTCTACCTGCAGGAAACCGAACAGTGTTTCTACCTGCAGGAAACCGAACAGTGTTTCTACCTGCAGGAAACCGAACAACGTTTCTACCTGGAGGAAACCGAACAGTGTTTCTACCTGCTGGAAACCGAACAGCGTTTCTACCTGCGGGAAACCGAACAGCGTTTCTACCTGCAGGAAACCGAACAGTGTTTCTACCTGCAGGACACCGAACAGTGTTTCTACCTGCAGGAAACCGAACAGTGTTTCTACCTGCAGGAAACCGAACAGCGTTTCTACCTGGAGGAAACCGAACAGTGTTTCTACCTGGAGGAAACCGAACAGCATTTCTACCTGCAGGAAACCGAACAGTGTTTCTACCTGCAGGAAACCGAACAGTGTTTCTACCTGCTGGAAACCGAACAGCGTTTCTACCTTCAGGAAACCGAACAGTGTTTCTACCTGCAGGAAACCGAACAGTGTTTCTACCTGCAGGACACCGAGCAGTGTTTCTACCGGCAGGAAACCGAACAGTGTTTCTACCTGCAGGAAACCGAACAGTGTTTCTACCTGCAGGAAACCGAACAGTGTTTCTACCTGCAGGAAACCGAACAGCGTTTCTACCTGGAGGAAACCGAACAGTGTTTCTACCTGCAGGAAACCGAACAGTATTTCTACCTGCAGGAAACCGAACAGTGTTTCTACCTGGAGGAAACCGAACAGTGTTTCTACCTGCAGGAAACCGAACAGTATTTCTACCTGCAGGAAACCGAACAGTGTTTCTACCTGGAGGAAACCGAACAGCGTTTCTACCTGCAGGAAACCGAACAGTGTTTCTACCTGCAGGAAACCGAACAGTGTTTCTACCTGCTGGAAACCGAACAGCGTTTCTACCTGCAGGAAACCGAACAGTGTTTCTACCTGCAGGACACCGAACAGTGTTTCTACCTGCAGGAAACCGAACAGCGTTTCTACCTTCAGGAAACCGAACAGCGTTTCTACCTTCAGGAAACCGAACAGCGTTTCTACCTTCAGGAAACCGAACAGCGTTTCTACCTTCAGGACACCGAACAGTGTTTCTACCTGCAGGACACCGAACAGTGTTTCTACCTGCAGGAAACCGAACAGCGTTTCTACCTGCAGGAAACCGAACAGCGTTTCTACCTGCAGGAAACCGAACAGTGTTTCTACCTGCAGGAAACCGAACAGTGTTTCTACCTGCAGGAAACCGAACAGTGTTTCTACCTGCAGGAAACCGAACAGCGTTTCTACCTGCAGGAAACCGAACAGCGTTTCTACCTGCAGGAAACCGAACAGCGTTTCTACCTGGAGGAAACCGAACAGTGTTTCTACCTGCTGGAAACCGAACAGCGTTTCTACCTGCGGGAAACCGAACAGTGTTTCTACCTGCAGGAAACCGAATAGTGTTTCAACCTGCAGGACACCGAACAGTGTTTCTACCTGCAGGAAACCGAATAGTGTTTCAACCTGCAGGACACCGAACAGTGTTTCTACCTGCAGGACACCGAACAGTGTTTCTACCTGCAGGACACCGAACAGTGTTTCTACCTGCAGGAAACCGAATAGTGTTTCAACCTGCAGGACACCGAACAGTGTTTCTACCTGCAGGAAACCGAATAGTGTTTCAACCTGCAGGACACCGAACAGTGTTTCTACCTGCAGGACACCGAACAGTGTTTCTACCTGCAGGAAACAGTGTTTCTACCTGCAGGAAACCGAACAGTGTTTCTACCTGCAGGAAACCGAACAGTGTTTCTACCTGCAGGAAACCGAACAGTGTTTCTACCTGCAGGAAACCGAACAGTGTTTCTACCTGCAGGAAACAGTGTTTCTACCTGCAGGAAACCGAACAGTGTTTCTACCTGCAGGAAACCGAACAGTGTTTCTACCTGCAGGACACCGAACAGTGTTTCTACCTGCAGGACACCGAACAGTGTTTCTACCTGCAGGACACCGAACAGTGTTTCTACCTGCAGGACACCGAACAGCGTTTCTACCTGCAGGAAACCGAACAGCGTTTCTACCTGCAGGACACCGAACAGTGTTTCTACCTGCAGGACACCGAACAGTGTTTCTACCTGCAGGAAACCGAACAGTGTTTCTACCTGCAGGACACCGAACAGTGTTTCTACCGGCAGGAAACCGAACAGTGTTTCTACCTGCAGGAAACCGAACAGTGTTTCTACCGGCAGGAAACCGAACAGTGTTTCTACCTGCAGGAAACCGAACAGTGTTTCTACCTGCAGGACACCGAACAGCGTTTCTACCTGGAGGAAACCGAACAGTGTTTCTACCTGCTGGAAACCGAACAGTGTTTCTACCTGCAGGACACCGAACAGTGTTTCTACCTGGAGGAAACCGAACAGTGTTTCTACCTGCAGGAAACCGAACAGTGTTTCTACCTGCAGGAAACCGAACAGTGTTTCTACCTGGAGTAAACCGAACAGCGTTTCTACCTGGAGGAAACCGAACAGTGTTTCTACCTGCTGGAAACCGAACAGCATTTCTACCTGCGGGAAACCGAACAGCGTTTCTACCTGCAGGAAACCGAACAGTGTTTCTACCTGCAGGACACCGAACAGCGTTTCTACCTGGAGGAAACCGAACAGTGTTTCTACCTGGAGGAAACCGAACAGCATTTCTACCTGCAGGAAACCGAACAGTGTTTCTACCTGCAGGAAACCGAACAGTGTTTCTACCTGCTTGAAACCGAACAGCGTTTCTACCTTCAGGAAACCGAACAGTGTTTCTACCTGCAGGAAACCGAACAGTGTTTCTACCTGCAGGACACCGAGCAGTGTTTCTACCGGCAGGAAACCGAACAGTGTTTCTACCTGCAGGAAACCGAACAGTGTTTCTACCTGCAGGAAACCGAACAGTGTTTCTACCTGCAGGAAACCGAACAGCGTTTCTACCTGGAGGAAACCGAACAGTGTTTCTACCTGCAGGAAACCGAACAGTATTTCTACCTGCAGGAAACCGAACAGTGTTTCTACCTGGAGGAAACCGAACAGTGTTTCTACCTGCAGGAAACCGAACAGTATTTCTACCTGCAGGAAACCGAACAGTGTTTCTACCTGGAGGAAACCGAACAGCGTTTCTACCTGCAGGAAACCGAACAGTGTTTCTACCTGCAGGAAACCGAACAGTGTTTCTACCTGCTGGAAACCGAACAGCGTTTCTACCTGCAGGAAACCGAACAGTGTTTCTACCTGCAGGACACCGAACAGTGTTTCTACCTGCAGGAAACCGAACAGCGTTTCTACCTTCAGGAAACCGAACAGCGTTTCTACCTTCAGGAAACCGAACAGCGTTTCTACCTTCAGGAAACCGAACAGCGTTTCTACCTTCAGGACACCGAACAGTGTTTCTACCTGCAGGACACCGAACAGTGTTTCTACCTGCAGGAAACCGAACAGCGTTTCTACCTGCAGGAAACCGAACAGCGTTTCTACCTGCAGGAAACCGAACAGTGTTTCTACCTGCAGGAAACCGAACAGTGTTTCTACCTGCAGGAAACCGAACAGTGTTTCTACCTGCAGGAAACCGAACAGCGTTTCTACCTGCAGGAAACCGAACAGCGTTTCTACCTGGAGGAAACCGAACAGTGTTTCTACCTGCTGGAAACCGAACAGCGTTTCTACCTGCAGGAAACAGTGTTTCTACCTTCAGGAAACCGAACAGTGTTTCTACCTGCAGGAAACCGAACAGTGTTTCTACCTGCAGGAAACCGAACAGTGTTTCTACCTGCAGGAAACCGAACAGTGTTTCTACCTGCAGGAAACAGTGTTTCTACCTGCAGGAAACAGTGTTTCTACCTGCAGGAAACAGTGTTTCTACCTGCGGGAAACCGAACAGTGTTTCTACCTGCAGGAAACCGAACAGTGTTTCTACCTGCAGGACACCGAACAGTGTTTCTACCTGCAGGAAACCGAACAGCGTTTCTACCTGCAGGAAACCGAACAGCGTTTCTACCTGCAGGAAACCAAACAGTGTTTCTACCTGCTGGAAACCGAACAGTGTTTCTACCTGCCGGACACCGAACAGTGTTTCTACCTGCAGGAAACAGTGTTTCTACCTGCAGGACACCGAACAGTGTTTCTACCGGCAGGAAACCGAACAGTGTTTCTACCTGCAGGAAACCGAACAGTGTTTCTACCTGCAGGACACCGAACAGCGTTTCTACCTGGAGGAAACCGAACAGTGTTTCTACCTGCTGGAAACCGAACAGTGTTTCTAACTGCAGGACACCGAACAGTGTTTCTACCTGGAGGAAACCGAACAGTGTTTCTACCTGCAGGAAACCGAACAGTGTTTCTACCTGCAGGAAACCGAACAGTGTTTCTACCTGGAGTAAACCGAACAGCGTTTCTACCTGGAGGAAACAGTGTTTCTACCTGCAGGACACCGAACAGTGTTTCTACCGGCAGGAAACCGAACAGTGTTTCTACCTGCAGGAAACCGAACAGTGTTTCTACCTGCAGGAAACCGAACAGTGTTTCTACCTGCTGGAAACCGAACAGCATTTCTACCTGCGGGAAACCGAACAGCGTTTCTACCTGCAGGAAACCGAACAGTGTTTCTACCTGCAGGAAACCGAACAGTGTTTCTACCTGCAGGAAACCGAACAGTGCTTCTACCTGCAGGAAACCGAACAGCGTTTCTACCTGGAGGAAACCGAACAGTGTTTCTACCTGGAGGAAACCGAACAGCATTTCTACCTGCAGGAAACTGAACAGTGTTTCTACCTGGAGGAAACCGAACAGCATTTCTACCTGCAGGACACCGAACAGTGTTTCTACCTGGAGGAAACCGAACAGTGTTTCTACCTGCAGGAAACCGAACAGTGTTTCTACCTGCTGGAAACCGAACAGCGTTTCTACCTTCAGGAAACCGAACAGTGTTTCTACCTGCAGGAAACCGAACAGTGTTTCTACCTGCAGGACACCGAGCAGTGTTTCTACCGGCAGGAAACCGAACAGTGTTTCTACCTGCAGGAAACCGAACAGTGTTTCTACCTGCAGGAAACCGAACAGTGTTTCTACCTGCAGGACACCGAGCAGTGTTTCTACCGGCAGGAAACCGAACAGTGTTTCTACCTGCAGGAAACCGAACAGTGTTTCTACCTGCAGGAAACCGAACAGTGTTTCTACCTGCAGGAAACCGAACAGCGTTTCTACCTGGAGGAAACCGAACAGTGTTTCTACCTGCAGGAAACCGAACAGTGTTTCTACCTGCTGGAAACCGAACAGCGTTTCTACCTGCAGGAAACCGAACAGTGTTTCTACCTGCAGGAAACCGAACAGCGTTTCTACCTGCAGGAAACCGAACAGCGTTTCTACCTGGAGGAAACCGAACAGCGTTTCTACCTGCTGGAAACCGAACAGCGTTTCTACCTGCGGGAAACCGAACAGTGTTTCTACCTGCAGGAAACCGAACAGTGTTTCTACCTGCAGGAAACCGAACAGTGTTTCTACCTGCAGGAAACCGAACAGTGTTTCTACCTGCAGGACACCGAACAGTGTTTCTACCTGCAGGAAACCGCACGGTGTTTCTACCTGCAGGAAACCGAACAGCGTTTCTACCTGCAGGAAACCGAACAGTGTTTCTACCTGCAGGAAACCGAACAGCGTTTCTACCTGCAGGAAACCGAACAGCGTTTCTACCTGCAGGAAACCGAACAGTGTTTCTACCTGCAGGACACCGAACAGTGTTTCTACCTGCAGGACACCGAACAGCGTTTCTACCTGCAGGACACCGAACAGTGTTTCTACCTGCAGGAAACCGAACAGTGTTTCTACCTGCAGGACACCGAACAGTGTTTCTACCTGCAGGAAACCGAATAGTGTTTCAACCTGCAGGACACCGAACAGTGTTTCTACCTGCAGGAAACCGAACAGTGTTTCTACCTGCAGGAAACAGTGTTTCTACCTGCAGGAAACCGAACAGCGTTTCTACCTGCAGGAAACCGAACAGCGTTTCTACCTGCAGGAAACCAAACAGTGTTTCTACCTGCTGGAAACCGAACAGTGTTTCTACCTGCAGGAAACAGTGTTTCTACCTGCAGGAAACAGTGTTTCTACCTGCGGGAAACCGAACAGTGTTTCTACCTGCAGGAAACCGAACAGTGTTTCTACCTGCAGGACACCGAACAGCGTTTCTACCTGCAGGAAACCGAACAGTGTTTCTACCTGCAGGACACCGAACAGTGTTTCTACCTGCGGGAAACCGAACAGTGTTTCTACCTGCAGGAAACCGAACAGCGTTTCTACCTGCAGGAAACCGAACAGCGTTTCTACCTGCAGGAAACCGAACAGCGTTTCTACCTGCAGGAAACCGAACAGTGTTTCTACCTGCAGGAAACCGAACAGTGTTTCTACCTGCAGGACACCGAACAGTGTTTCTACCTGCAGGAAACCGAACAGTGTTTCTACCTGCAGGACACCGAACAGTGTTTCTACCTGCAGGACACCGAACAGTGTTTCTACCTGCAGGAAACCGAACAGTGTTTCTACCTGCAGGAAACCGAACAGTGTTTCTACCTGCAGGAAACCGAACAGTGTTTCTACCTGCAGGAAACCGAACAGCGTTTCTACCTGCAGGAAACCGAACAGTGTTTCTACCTGCAGGAAACAGTGTTTCTACCTGCAGGAAACCGAACAGTGTTTCTACCTGCAGGAAACAGTGTTTCTACCTGCTGGAAACCGAACAGTATTTCTACCTGCAGGAAACCGAACAGTGTTTCTACCTGCAGGAAACCGAACAGCGTTTCTACCTGCAGGAAACCAAACAGTGTTTCTACCTGCTGGAAACCGAACAGTGTTTCTACCTGCAGGACACCGAACAGTGTTTCTACCTGCAGGAAACCGAACAGTGTTTCCACCTGCAGGACACCGAACAGTGTTTCTACCTGCAGGAAACAGTGTTTCTACCTTCAGGAAACCGAACAGTGTTTCTACCTGCAGGAAACCGAACAGTGTTTCTACCTGCAGGAAACCGAACAGTGTTTCTACCTGCAGGACACCGAACAGTGTTTCTACCGGCAGGAAACCGAACAGTGTTTCTACCTGCAGGAAACCGAACAGGGTTTCTACCTGCAGGAAACCGAACAGCGTTTCTACCTGCAGGAAACCGAACAGCGTTTCTACCTGCAGGAAACCGAACAGCGTTTCTACCTGCAGGAAACCGAACAGTGTTTCTACCTGCAGGACACCGAACAGTGTTTCTACCTGCAGGAAACCGAACAGTGTTTCTACCTGCAGGACACCGAACAGTGTTTCTACCTGCAGGACACCGAACAGTGTTTCTACCTGGAGGAAACCGAACAGTGTTTCTACCTGCAGGAAACCGAACAGTGTTTCTACCTGCAGGAAACCGAACAGTGTTTCTACCTGCAGGAAACCGAACAGTGTTTCTACCTGCAGGAAACCGAACAGTGTTTCTACCTGCAGGAAACTGAACAGTGTTTCTACCTTCTACCTATTCTGGTAACTTTCCCAAATTTCCAAGGCTGTCCAGATCCTGTCTGTAAGATTCCTGGAAACGGGAGGGAATAAGCAGGAAATCCTGGCTGTAAGATTCCTGGAAACGGGAGGGAATAAGCAGGAAATCCTGGCTGTAAGATTCCTGGAAACGGGAGGGAATAAGCAGGAAATCCTGGCTTTAAGAATCCTGGAAACGGCAGGGAATAAGCAGGAAATCCTGGCTTTAAGAATCCTGGAAACGGGAGGGAATAAGCAGGAAATCCTGGCTGTAAGATTCCTGGAAACGGGAGGGAATAAGCAGGAAATCCTGGCTTTAAGAATCCTGGAAACGGCAGGGAATAAGCAGGAAATCCTGGCTTTAAGAATCCTGGAAACGGGAGGGAATAAGCAGGAAATCCTGGCTTTAAGAATCCTGGAAACGGCAGGGAATAAGCAGGAAATCCTGAGTTTAACAAGAAATCAATTCATTCAAACTGGAAGAAGTAAAGCAACATTAAATCTAGCATTAATAAAAAATTAAGTTTATTATTATTATTTGTTAAATATAGTTTATTTAACTAAAGTTACTTGGGTAAAGTAGTTCACTACATCCAAACTACTTCATGATAAATTATCTAAACCTGAAATGGCAAAGACGACAAATTGCAGGAACAGATCAGTTTGGAGTCAGATGGTAATAGCAAGAACAGATCAGCCTACCAGATCAGATCTACCTCCCTCCATCTCTCCCTCTACCTCTCCCTCTCCCTCTAGCTCTCCCTCTACCTCCATCTCTCCCTCTACCTCTCCCTATACCTCTCCCTATACCTCTAGTTCTCCCTCTAGCTCTCCCTCTACCTCCATCTCTCCCTCTAGCTCTCCCTCTACCTCCATTTCTCCCTCTACCTCTCCCTCTACATCTCCCTCTAATTCTCCCTCTAGCTCTCCCTCTACCTCCATCTCTCCCTCTAGCTCTCCCTCTACCTCCATCTCTCCCTCTACCTCTCCCTCTACATCTCCCTCTAGCTCTCCCTCTACCTCCATTTCTCCCTCTACCTCCATCTCTCCCTCTAGCTCTCCCTATACCTCTACCTCTCCCTCTACCTCTACCTCTCCCTCTAGCTCTCCCTCTAGCTCTCCCTCTAGCTCTCCCTCTAGCTCTCCCTCTAGCTCTCCCTCTACCTCTACCTCTCCCTCTACCTCTCCCTCTACCTCTCCCTCTACCTCTCCCTCTAGCTCTCCCTCTAGCTCTCCCTCTAGCTCTCCCTCTACCTCCATCTCTCCCTCTAGCTCTCCCTATACCTCTACCTCTCCCTCTACCTCTCCCTATACCTCTACCTCTCCCTCTAGCTCTCCCTCTACCTCTCCCTATACCTCTACCTCGCCCTCTAGCTCTCCCTCTACCTCTCTCTCTCCCTCTCTCTCTCCCTCTACCTCCATCTCTCCCTCCATCTCTCCCTCTACCTCCATCTCTCCCTCTACCTCCATCTCTACCTCCATCTCTACCTCCCCCTCTACCTCCACATCTCCCTCTACCTCCATATCTCCCTCTACCTCCATATCTCCCTCTACCTCCATATCTCCCTCTACCTCTACCTCTACCTCCATCTCTACCTCTACCTCCATCTCTCCCTCTACCTCCATCTCTACCTCTACCTCCATCTCTCCCTCTACCTCCATCTCTCCCTCTACCTCCATCTCTCCCTCTACCTCCATCTCTCCCTCTACCTCCATCTCTACCTCCATCTCCCCCTCTCTCTCTCCCTCTACCTCCATCTCTCCCTCTACCTCCATCTCTTCCTCTACCTCCATCTCTTCCTCTACCTCCACATCTCCCTCTACCTCCATCTCTCCCTCTACCTCCATCTCTACCTCCATCTCCCCCTCTACCTCCATCTCTACCTCCATCTCTCCCTCTCTCTCTCCCTCTACCTCCATCTCTCCCTCTACCTCCATCTCTCCCTCTACCTCCATCTCTCCCTCTACCTCCATCTCTCCCTCTACCTCCATCTCTCCCTCTACCTCCATCTCTCCCTCTACCTCCATCTCTCCCTCTACCTCCATCTCTCCCTCTACCTCCACATCTCCCTCTACCTCCACATCTCCCTCTACCTCCATCTCTCCCTCTACCTCCATCTCTCCCTCTACCTCCATCTCTTCCTCTACCTCTCCCTATACCTCTACCTCGCCCTCTAGCTCTCCCTCTACCTCCATCTCTCCCTCTCTCTCTCCCTCTACCTCCATCTCTCCCTCTACCTCCATCTCTCCCTCTACCTCCATCTCTCCCTCTACCTCCATCTCTCCCTCTACCTCCATCTCCCTCTACCTCCATCTCTCCCTCTACCTCCATCTCTCCCTCTACCTCCATCTCTCCCTCTACCTCCATCTCTCCCTCTACCTCCATCTCTCCCTCTACCTCCATCTCTCCCTCTACCTCCATCTCTCCCTCTACCTCCATCTCTTCCTCTACCTCCACATCTCCCTCTACCTCCATCTCTCCCTCTACCTCCATCTCTACCTCTACCTCCATCTCTCCCTCTACCTCCATCTCTACCTCTACCTCCATCTCTCCCTCTACCTCCATCTCTCCCTCTACCTCTCTCTCTCCCTCTCTCTCTCCCTCTCTCTCTCCCTCTACCTCCATCTCCCCCTCTACCTCCATCTCTACCTCCATCTCTACCTCTACCTCCATCTCTCCCTCTACCTCCACATCTCCCTCTACCTCCATCTCCCCCTCTACCTCCATCTCTACCTCCATCTCTACCTCTACCTCCATCTCCCCCTCTACCTCCATCTCTACCTCCATCTCTACCTCTACCTCCATCTCTACCTCCATCTCTCCCTCTACCTCCACATCTCCCTCCATCTCTCCCTCTACCTCCATCTCTCCCTCTACCTCCATCTCTACCTCTACCTCCCTCACTCATGTATGTCCTCTTGTGATTGTGTTATTTCATCTGATGTTATCTGATACTCTTCTGCTTTGACAATGTATTTCCTGCCAATAAAACTTTATTGAAGATAAGAGCGTGAGCGAGAGGGATAGAGAACAAGAAACAGGGATAAAGAGAGACTCACAGAGAGGGGGGAGCAAAAGAAACAGGGATAAAGAGAGACTCACAGAGAGGGGGGAGCAAAAGAGACAGAAAGAAAGACGAAGGGAGAGACAGAGAGGGTCAAAGAGAGGGGGGGGGGAGTCATTGCAGATTCTCTCTTTCGGTAACCATGGTGTTTCCACGGCACGTCACCATGACAACAGCCGGTGCAATGGTGAGTTGCTGACTTGGTAACACCAACACAGAGCAACACGGATACCTATTCTACCTCACACTTGGCTTCTCTCTCTCACTCTCGTTCTACCTTCTCTCACCGTGCTCTTTCTCCATCCATCTAGTCTTCAACTCTACTGCTGTTCTCCCTCGCAGGCTCTCCCCTTGCTTTTCATTCTTTCTCTCCATCCCTCAGATTTTTCTGGTGTACCTCCTTTTCTCTCTCTCTCGCCCTCGTGGCTCCCTCTCCTTCCCTGAAGGCAGGCCTCTTCTCCCTCTCCACCTCGGGACACTTCATCCCCCTTTCTTTCTTTCTTCCACGAAGGGAATATTAAAACTTCTTAGGGCTAGGCCCCTTTTCTCTCAATTTCCACCTGAATGACGTGTCTAAAGTAAACTGCCTGTAGCTCAGGCCCTGAAGCCAGGATATGCATATAATTTGTACCATTGGAAGGAAAACACTGACGTTTGTAGAAATGTTAAAATGATGTAGGATAATATAACACAATAGATATGGTATGAGAAAATCCAAAGAAAAACCAACCAGTGGTTTTTTTTCTGAGAGACCATCCTCTTAGAATGGCAAGTATGAGGCAAGTATCATTTAGAAAAGTAGCTCCCTGGATGCAATTCCTATGGCTTCCACGGGGTGTCAGCAGTCTATGATCAAGGTTTCAGGCTTGTAACTTCAAAAACGAAGAAGAAATATCAGTTTTAGTAGAAGGATACAGTCTTGGAAATTCGTATTTGTGCGCGCCATGAAGACATTACGCACCTGCTAAAGTTTCCCTTTGAACATATTTCCTTCCGTAAGAAATATTATAGTTTGATTACATTTCAGGGTGTTTGAGGAGTAAATAGTAAATTTGACTTGTTGAAACAAAGTTTAGGGGGTAGATTTTCAGATTTCTTTCTCTGCATGTTGAACAAGTGGATTACTCAAATCGATGGCGCCAAATAAACAGACTTTTTGGGATATAAAGAATGATTTTATCTAACAAAACGACACCACATGTTATAGCTGGGACCCGTTGGATGACAAATCAGAGGAATATTTTCAAAAAGTAAGTGAATATTTAATCGCTATTTGTGAATTTATGAAACCTGTGCCGGTGTAAAAATATTTTGACGTGGGGCGTCGTCCTCAAACAATCGCATGGCATGCTTTCGCTGTAATAGCTACTGTAAATCGGACAGTGCAGTTAAATTAACAATAATTTAAGCTTTCAGCCAATATAAGACACTTATATATACCTAAATGTTTAATATCCATAATTTGTATGATTATTTATTTGAATTGCGAGCCCTCCAGTTCCACAGGAAGTTGTCCCGCTAGCGAGACGCCTAGCCCTGACTGTAGGAGGTGGTAATGAGGAGTCACAGTCAGGTGAGGGAAATCTATTCCATGACTGACTATCTACCTAAACCAACCAGCAGCTGAGGAGAAGGGAAAAACACTCACTGCTTGAATTACTTATACATAGTGTACAATAATGATAACTTCCTAATGCACAGCGGGGCTTTCACCCTGTGATATACAGCGAGGCTTTTCCCCTGATTTGAGTCCCTGGCGGCATAGTGTGTTACTGATGGTAGGCTTTGTTACTTTGGTCCCAGCTCTCTGCAGGTCATTCACTAGGTCCCCCCGTGTGGTTCTGGGATTTTTGCTCACCGTTCTTGTGATCAATTTGACCCCACGGGGTGAGATCTTCCGTGGAGCCCCAGATCGAGGGAGATTATCAGTGGTCTTGTATGTCTTCCATTTCCTAATAATTGATCCCACAGTTGATTTCTTCAAACCAAGCTGCTTACCTATTGCAGATTCAGTCTTCCCAGCCTGGTGCAGGTCTACAATCTTGTTTCTGGTGTCCTTTGACAGCTCTTTGGTCTTGGCCATAGTGGAGTTTGGAGTGTGACTGTTTGAGGTTGTGGACAGGTGTCTTTTATACTGATAACAAGTTCAAACAGGTGCCATTAATACAGGTAACGAGTGGAGGACAGAGGAGCCTCTTAAAGAAGAAGTTACAGGTCTGTGAGGGCCAGAAATCTTGCTTGTTTGTAGGTGACCAAATACTTATTTTCCACCATAATTTGCAAATAAATTCATTAAAAATCCTACAAAGTGATTTTCTGGATTTTTTTTCTTCTCATTTTGTCTGTCATAGTTGAAGTGTACCTATGATGAAAATTACAGGCCTCTCTCATCTTTTTAAGTGGGAGAACTTGCACAATTGGTGGCTGACTAAATACTTTTTTGCCCCTCTGTACATGTAGGTAGAGTTATTAAAGTGACTATGCATAGATGATAATAACAGAGAGTAGCAGCAGTGTAAAAGAGGCGGGGTTGGGTTAATGCAAATAGTCTGGGTAGCCATTTGATTAGCTGTTCAGGAGTCATATGGCTTGGGGGTAGAAGCTGTTTAGAAGCCTCTTAGACCTAGTCTTGGCGCTCCGGTACCGCTTGACGTGCGATAGCAGAGAGAACATTTAAACAAAGTGGGTTTGTGCCATGAAGTACAAAGAAAAGTGCTGCTGTTCATTTTTTCTTGAAACGTCAGATTTTTCATTTTACAATAACAGCCGTACCGTTCTCCTTGTGCTAGCCTTGGGTCCACTACTAGCTTCCTCACCCTGGTGTGGTGGCAGGTTGCTCGTTGTTGCATTTTTTTTTAAAGCTTGTGCTTGACTACTACAAAGCCATCCATTTTAAATGTTATTTGCAAGGTAGTTCGATTCTGGGCCGAAAATGGTGATAAATAATGAGCGTAACTGCTGCTTCTCCTCGACCTTTCACCTCCCGCCTACACCTCGACCCTACACCTCGACCCTACACCTCGACCCTACACCTCGACCCTACACCTCCCGCCTACACCTCAACCCTACACCTCGACCCTACACCTCGACCCTACACCTCCCAACTACACCTCAACCCTACACCTCGACCCTACACCCCTCCCCTACACCTCCCGCCTACACCTCGACCCTACACCTCGACCCTACACCTCGACCCTACACCTCGACCCTACACCTCGACCCTACACCTCGACCCTACACCTCGACCATACACCTCGACCATACACCTCGACCCTACACCTCGACTCTACACCTCGACCCTACACCTCGAACCTACACCTCCCGCCTACACCTCGACCCTACACCTCGACCCTACACCTCGACCCTACACCTCCCGCCTACACCTCGACCCTACACCTCGACCCTACACCTCCCGCCTACAACTCGACCCTACACCTCGACCCTACACCTCGACCCTACACCTCCCGCCTACACCTCGACCCTACACCTCGACCCTACACCTCGACCCTACACCTCCCCTCTACACCTCGACCCTACACCTCCCGCCTACACCTCGACCCTACATCTCGACCCTACACCTCGACCCTACACCTCGACCCTACACCTCGACCCTACACCTCCCGCCTACACCTCGACCCTACACCTCGACCCTACACCTCGACCCTACACCTCGACCCTACACCTCCCCCCTACACCTCGACCCTACACCTCCCCCCTACACCTCGACCCTAAACCTCCCGCCTACACCTCGACCCTACACCTCGACCCTACACCTCCCGCCTACACCTCGACCCTACACCTCGACCCTACACCTCCCGCCTACACCTCGACCCTACACCTCCCGCCTACACCTCGACCCTACACCTCCCGCCTACACCTCGACCCTACACCTCGACCCTACATCTCGACCCTACACATCGACCCTACACCTCGACCCTACACCTCGACACTACACCTCAACCCTACACCTCGACCCTACACCTCGACCCTACACCTCGACCCTACACCTCAACCCTACACCTCCCGCCTACACCTCCCGCCTAAACCTCGACCCTACACCTCGACCCTACACCTCCCGCCTACCTCTCCCGCCTACACCTCGACCCTACACCTCGACCCTACACCTCGACCCTACACCTCCCGCCTACACCTCGACGCTACACCTCGACCCTACACCTCGACCCTACACCTCGACCCTACACCTCGACCCTACACCTCGACCCTACACCTCGACCCTAAACCTCGACCCTAAACCTCGACCCTACACCTCGACCCTACACCTCCCCCCTACACCTCGACCCTACACCTCCCGCCTACACCTCGACCCTACACCTCGACCCTACACCTCCCGCCTACACCTCGACCCTACACCTCCCGCCTACACCTCGACCCTACACCTCCCGCCTACACCTCGACCCTACACCTCGACCCTACACCTCGACCCTACACCTCGACTCTACACCTCGACCCTACACCTCGACCCTACACCTCCCGCCTACACCTCGACCCTACACCTCGACCCTACACCTCCCGCCTACCTCTCCCGCCTACACCTCGACCCTACACCTCGACCCTACACCTCGACCCTACACCTCCCCCCTACACCTTGACCCTAAACCTCCCGCCTACACCTCGACCCTACACCTCGACCCTACACCTCCCGACTACACCTCGACCCTACACCTCGACCCTACACCTCCCGCCTACACCTCGACCCTACACCTCCCGCCTACACCTCGACCCTACACCTCGACCCTACATCTCGACCCTACACCTCGACCCTACACCTCCCGCCTACACCTCGACCCTACACCTCGACCCTACACCTCGACCCTACACCTCCCGCCTACACCTCGACCCTACACCTCGACCCTACACCTCGACCCTACACTTCCCCCCTACACCTCGACCCTACACCTCCCGCCTACACCTCGACCTTACACCTCGACCCTACACCTCCCGCCTACACCTCGACCCTACACCTCGACCCTACACCTCGACCCTACACCTCCCGCCTACACCTCGACCCTACACCTCGACCCTACACCTCGACCCTACACTTCCCCCCTACACCTCGACCCTACACCTCCCGCCTACACCTCGACCCTACATCTCGACCCTACACCTCGTCCCTACACCTCAACCCTACACCTCGACACTACACCTCGACCCTACACCTCGACCCTACACCTCCCGCCTACACCTCGACCCTACACCTCGACCCTACACCTCGACCCTACACCTCCCGCCTATACCTCGACCCTACACCTCAACCCTACACCTCGACCCTACACCTCGACTCTACACCTCGACCCTACACCTCGACCCTAAACCTCGACCCTACACCTCGACCCTACACCTCGACCCTACACCTCGACTCTACACCTCGACCCTACACCTTGACCCTACACCTCCCGCCTACACCTCGACCCTACACCTCGACCCTACACCTCCCGCCTACACCTCGACCCTACACCTCGACCCTACACCTCCCGCCTACACCTCGACCCTACACCTCGACCCTACACCTCGACCCTACACCTCCCGCCTACACCTCGACCCTAAACCTCGACCCTACACCTCCCGCCTACACCTCGACCCTACACCTCGACCCTACACCTCGACCCTACACCTCGACCCTACACCTCCCCCCTACACCTCGACCCTAAACCTCCCGCCTACACCTCGACCCTACACCTCGACCCTACACCTCCCGACTACACCTCGACCCTACACCTCGACCCTACACCTCCCGCCTACACCTCGACCCTACACCTCCCGCCTACACCTCGACCCTACACCTCGACCCTACATCTCGACCCTACACCTCGACCCTACACCTCGACCCTACACCTCGACCCTACACCTCGACCCTACACCTCGACCCTACACCTCAACCCTACACCTCCCGCCTACACCTCCCGCCTAAACCTCGACCCTACACCTCGACCCTACACCTCCCGCCTACCTCTCCCGCCTACACCTCGACCCTACACCTCGACCCTACACCTCGACCCTACACCTCCCGCCTACACCTCGACCCTACACCTCGACCCTACACCTCGACCCTACACCTCGACCCTACACCTCGACCCTAAACCTCGACCCTAAACCTCGACCCTACACCTCGACCCTACACCTCGGCCCTAAACCTCGACCCTACACCTCGACCCTACACCTCGACCCTACACCTCGACCCTACACCTCCCCCCTACACCTCGACCCTACACCTCCCGCCTACACCTCGACCCTACACCTCGACCCTACACCTCCCGCCTACACCTCGACCCTACACCTCCCGCCTACACCTCGACCCTACACCTCCCGCCTACACCTCGACCCTACACCTCGACCCTACACCTCGACCCTACACCTCGACCCTACACCTCGACCCTACACCTCGACCCTACACCTCCCGCCTACACCTCCCGCCTACACCTCGACCCTACACCTCGACCCTACACCTCCCGCCTACCTCTCCCGCCTACACCTCGACCCTACACCTCGACCCTACACCTCGACCCTACACCTCCCCCCTACACCTCGACCCTACACCTCGACCCTACACCTCGACCCTACACCTCGACCCTACACCTCGACCCTACACCTCGACCCTACACCTCGACCCTAAACCTCGACCCTACACCTCGACCCTACACCTCGACCCTACACCTCGACTCTACACCTCGACCCTACACCTTGACCCTACACCTCCCGCCTACACCTCGACCCTACACCTCGACCCTACACCTCCCGCCTACACCTCGACCCTACACCTCGACCCTACACCTCGACCCTACACCTCCCGCCTACACCTCGACCCTACACCTCGACCCTACACCTCGACCCTACACTTCCCCCCTACACCTCGACCCTACACCTCCCGCCTACACCTCGACCCTACACCTCGACCCTACACCTCGACACTACACCTCGACCCTACACCTCCCGCCTACACCTCGACCCTACACCTCGACCCTACACCTCGACACTACACCTCCCGCCTACACCTCGACCCTACACCTCGACCCTACACCTCCCGCCTACACCTCGACCCTACACCTCGACCCTACACCTCCCGCCTACACCTCCCGCCTACACCTCGACCCTACACCTCAACCCTACATCTCGACCCTACACCTCGGCCCTACACCTCGACCCTACACCTCGACCCTACACCTCGACCCTACACCTCGACCCTACACCTCCCGCCTACACCTCGACCCTACACCTCCCCCCTACACCTCGACCCTACACCTCCCGCCTACACCTCGACCCTACACCTCGACCCTACACCTCCCGCCTACACCTCGACCCTACACCTCGACCCTACACCTCCCCCCTACACCTCGACCCTACACCTCCCGCCTACACCTCGACCCTACACCTCGACCCTACACCTCCCGCCTACACCTCGACCCTACACCTCCCGCCTACACCTCGACCCTACACCTCCCGCCTACACCTCGACCCTACACCTCGACCCTACACCTCGACCCTACACCTCGACCCTACACCTCGACCCTACACCTCCCGCCTACACCTCCCGCCTACACCTCGACCCTACAACGCGACCCTACACCTCGACCCTACACCTCCCGCCTACCTCTCCCGCCTACACCTCGACCCTACACCTCGACCCTACACCTCGACCCTACACCTCCCCCCTACACCTCGACCCTACACCTCGACCCTACACCTCGACCCTACACCTCGACCCTACACCTCGACCCTACACCTCGACCCTAAACCTCGACCCTACACCTCGACCCTACACCTCGACCCTACACCTCGACTCTACACCTCGACCCTAAACCTCGACCCTACACCTCGACCCTACACCTCGACCCTACACCTCGACCCTACACCTCGACCCTACACCTCGACTCTACACCTCGACCCTACACCTTGACCCTACACCTCCCGCCTACACCTCGACCCTACACCTCGACCCTACACCTCCCGCCTACACCTCGACCCTACACCTCGACCCTACACCTACCGCCTACACCTCGACCCTACAGCTCGACCCTACACCTCGACCCTACACCTCCCGCCTACACCTCGACCCTACACCTCGACCCTACACCTCGACCCTACACTTCCCCCCTACACCTCGACCCTACACCTCCCGCCTACACCTCGACCCTACACCTCGACCCTACACCTCGACACTACACCTCGACCCTACACCTCCCGCCTACACCTCGACCCTACACCTCGACCCTACACCTCGACCCTACACCTCCCGCCTACACCTCGACCCTACACCTCGACCCTACACCTCCTGCCTACACCTCGACCCTACACCTCGACCCTACACCTCCCGCCTACACCTCCCGCCTACACCTCGACCCTACACCTCAACCCTACATCTCGAACCTACACCTCAGCCCTACACCTCGACCCTACACCTCGACCCTACACCTCGACCCTACACCTCGACCCTACACCTCGACCCTACACCTCCCGCCTACACCTCGACCCTACACCTCCCCCCTACACCTCGACCCTACACCTCCCGCCTACACCTCGACCCTACACCTCGACCCTACACCTCCCGCCTACACCTCGACCCTACACCTCGACCATACACCTCCCGCCTACACCTCGACCCTACACCTCCCAACTACACCTCGACCCTACACCTCCCAACTACACCTCGACCCTACACCTCGACCCTACACCTCCCAACTACACCTCGACCCTACACCTCGACCCTACACCTCGACCCTACACCTCGACCCTACACCTCCCGCCTACACCTCGACCCTACACCTCGACCCTACACCTCCCGCCTACCTCTCCCGCCTACACCTCCACCCTACACCTCGACGCTACACCTCGACCCTACACCTCGACCCTACACCTCGACCCTACACCTCGACACTACACCTCGACCCTACACCTCCCGCCTACACCTCGACCCTACACCTCGACCCTACACCTCGACCCTACACCTCGACCCTACACCTCCCGCCTACACCTCGACCCTACACCTCGACCCTACACCTCCCGCCTACACCTCGACCCTACACCTCGACCCTACACCTCCCGCCTACACCTCCCGCCTACACCTCGACCCTACACCTCAACCCTACATCTCGACCCTACACCTCAGCCCTAAACCTCGACCCTACACCTCGACCCTACACCTCGACCCTACACCTCGACCCTACACCTCCCGCCTACACCTCGACCCTACACCTCCCCCCTACACCTCGACCCTACACCTCCCGCCTACACCTCGACCCTACACCTCGACCCTACACCTCCCGCCTACACCTCGACCCTACACCTCGACCCTACACCTCCCGCCTACACCTCGACCCTACACCTCCCAACTACACCTCGACCCTACACCTCCCAACTACACCTCGACCCTACACCTCGACCCTACACCTCCCAACTACACCTCGACCCTACACCTCGACCCTACACCTCGACCCTAAACCTCGACCCTACACCTCGACCCTACACCTCGACCCTACACCTCGACCCTACACCTCGACCCTACACCTCCCGCCTACCTCTCCCGCCTACACCTCCACCCTACACCTCGACGCTACACCTCGACCCTACACCTCGACCCTACACCTCGACCCTACACCTCCCGCCTACACCTCGACCCTACACCTCGACCCTTCACGTCCCGCCTACACCTCGACCCTACACCTCGACCCTACACCTCGACCCTACACCTCGACCCTACACCTCGACCCTACACCTCCCGCCTACACCTCGACCCTACACCTCCTGCCTACACCTCGACTCTACACCTCCCGCCTACACCTCGACTCTACACCTCGACCCTACACCTCCCGCCTACACCTCGACCCTACACCTCGACCCTACACCTACCGCCTACACCTCGACCCTACAGCTCGACCCTACACCTCGACCCTACACCTCCCGCCTACACCTCGACCCTACACCTCGACCCTAAACCTCGACCCTACACTTCCCCCCTACACCTCGACCCTACACCTCCCGCCTACACCTCGACCCTACACCTCGACCCTACACCTCGACACTACACCTCGACCCTACACCTCCCGCCTACACCTCGACCCTACACCTCGACCCTACACATCGACCCTACACCTCCCGCCTACACCTCGACCCTACACCTCGACCCTACACCTCCTGCCTACACCTCGACCCTACACCTCGACCCTACACCTCCCGCCTACACCTCCCGCCTACACCTCGACCCTACACCTCGACCCTACATCTCAACCCTACATCTCGACCCTACACCTCAGCCCTACACCTCGACCCTACACCTCGACCCTACACCTCGACCCTACACCTCGACCCTACACCTCGACCCTACACCTCCCCCCTACACCTCGACCCTACACCTCCCGCCTACACCTCGACCCTACACCTCGACCCTACACCTCCCGCCTACACCTCGACCCTACACCTCGACCCTACACCTCCCGCCTACACCTCGACCCTACACCTCCCAACTACACCTCGACCCTACACCTCCCAACTACACCTCGACCCTACACCTCGACCCTACACCTCCCAACTACACCTCGACCCTACACCTCGACCCTACACCTCGACCCTACACCTCCCGCCTACACCTCGACCCTACACCTCGACCCTACACCTCCCGCCTACCTCTCCCGCCTACACCTCCACCCTACACCTCGACGCTACACCTCGACCCTACACCTCGACCCTACACCTCGACCCTACACCTCCCGCCTACACCTCGACCCTACACCTCGACCCTACACCTCGACACTACACCTCGACCCTACACCTCCCGCCTACACCTCGACCCTACACCTCGACCCTACACCTCGACCCTACACCTCGACCCTACACCTCGACCCTACACCTCCCGCCTACACCTCGACCCTACACCTCGACCCTACACCTCCCGCCTACACCTCGACCCTACACCTCGACCCTACACCTCCCGCCTACACCTCTCGCCTACACCTCGACCCTACACCTCAACCCTACATCTCGACCCTACACCTCAGCCCTAAACCTCGACCCTACACCTCGACCCTACACCTCGACCCTTCACCTCGACCCTACACCTCGACCCTACACCTCCCGCCTACACCTCGACCCTACACCTCCCCCCTACACCTCGACCCTACACCTCCCGCCTACACCTCGACCCTACACCTCGACCCTACACCTCCCGCCTACACCTCGACCCTACACCTCGACCATACACCTCCCGCCTACACCTCGACCCTACACCTCCCAACTACACCTCGACCCTACACCTCCCAACTACACCTCGACCCTACACCTCGACCCTACACCTCCCAACTACACCTCGACCCTACACCTCGACCCTACACCTCGACCCTAAACCTCGACCCTACACCTCGACCCTACACCTCGACCCTACACCTCGACCCTACACCTCGACTCTACACCTCCCGCCTACCTCTCCCGCCTACACCTCCACCCTACACCTCGACGCTACACCTCGACCCTACACCTCGACCCTACACCTCGACCCTACACCTCGACCCTACACCTCCCGCCTACACCTCGACCCTACACCTCGACCCTTCACGTCCCGCCTACACCTCGACCCTACACCTCGACCCTACACCTCGACCCTACACCTCGACCCTACACCTCGACCCTACACCTCCCGCCTACACCTCGACCCTACACCTCCCGCCTACACCTCGACTCTACACCTCCCGCCTACACCTCGACTCTACACCTCGACCCTACACCTCCCGTCTACACCTCGACCCTACACCTCCCGCCTACACCTCGACCCTACACCTCGACCCTACACCTCGACCCTACACCTCCCGCCTACACCTCGACCGTACACCTCCCGCCTACACCTCGACCCTACACCTCCCGCCTACACCTCCACCCTACACCTCCACCCTACACCTCGACCCTACACCTCGACCCTACACCTCCCGCCTACACCTCGACCCTACACCTCGACCTTACACCTCGACCCTACACCTCCCGCCTACACCTCGACCCTACACCTCCCGCCTACACCTCGACCCTACACCTCGTCCCTACACCTCCCGCCTACACCTCGACCCTACACCTCCCGCCTACACCTCGACCCTACACCTCCCGCCTACACCTCGACCCTACACCTCCGGCCTACACCTCCAGCCTACACCTCCCCCCTACACCTCGACCCTACACCTCCCGCCTACACCTGGACCCCACACCTCCCGCCCACACCTCCCGCCTACACCTCGACCCTACACCTCCCGCCTACACCTCGACCCTACACCTCGACCCTACACCTCGACCCGACACCTCGACCCTACACCTCCCGCCTACACCTCGACCCTACACCTCGACCCTACACCTCGACCCTACACCTCCCGCCTACACCTCGACCCTACACCTCCCGCCTACACCTCGACCCTACACCTCGACCCTACACCTCCCGCCTACACCTCGACCCTACATCTCCCGCCTACACCTCGACCCTACACCTCGACCCTACACCTCGACCCTACACCTCGACCCTACACCTCGACCCTTCACCTCCCGCCTATACCTCGACCCTACACCTCCCGCCTACACCTCGACCCTACACCTCCCGCCTACACCTCCAGCCTACACCTCCCCCCTACACCTCGACCCTACACCTCCCGCCTACACCTGGACCCCACACCTCCCGCCCACACCTCCCGCCTACACCTCGACCCTACACCTCCCGCCTACACCTCGACCCTACACCTCGACCCTACACCTCCCGCCTATACCTCGACCCTACACCTCGACCCTACACCTCCCGCCTACACCTCGACCCTACACCTCGACCCTACACCTCCCCCGTACACCTCGACCCTACACCTCGACCCTTCACGTCCCGCCTACACCTCGACCCTACACCTCGACCCTACACCTCGACCCTACACCTCGACCCTACACCTCCCGCCTACACCTCCCGCCTACACCTCGACCCTACACCTCGACCCTACACTTCCCGCCTACACCTCCCGCCTACACCTCGACTCTACACCTCGACCCTACACCTCCCGCTTACACCTCGACCCTACACCTCCCGCCTACACCTCGACCCTACACCTCGACCCTACACCTCCCGCCTACACCTCGACCCTACACCTCCCGCCTACACCTCGACCCTACACCTCCCACCTACACCTCCACCCTACACCTCGACCCTACACCTCGACCCTACACCTCGACCCTACACCTCCCGCCTACACCTCGACCCTACACCTCCCGCCTACACCTCGACCCTACACCTCGACCCTACACCTCCCGCCTACACCTCGACCCTACACCTCGACCCTACACCTCCCGCCTACACCTCCCGCCTACACCTCGACCCTACACCTCAACCCTACATCTCGACCCTACACCTCAGCCCTAAACCTCGACCCTACACCTCGACCCTACACCTCGACCCTTCACCTCGACCCTACACCTCGACCCTACACCTCCCGCCTACACCTCGACCCTACACCTCCCCCCTACACCTCGACCCTACACCTCCCGCCTACACCTCGACCCTACACCTCGACCCTACACCTCCCGCCTACACCTCGACCCTACACCTCGACCATACACCTCCCGCCTACACCTCGACCCTACACCTCCCAACTACACCTCGACCCTACACCTCCCAACTACACCTCGACCCTACACCTCGACCCTACACCTCCCAACTACACCTCGACCCTACACCTCGACCCTACACCTCGACCCTAAACCTCGACCCTACACCTCGACCCTACACCTCGACCCTACACCTCGACCCTACACCTCGACTCTACACCTCCCGCCTACCTCTCCCGCCTACACCTCCACCCTACACCTCGACGCTACACCTCGACCCTACACCTCGACCCTACACCTCGACCCTACACCTCCCGCCTACACCTCGACCCTACACCTCGACCCTTCACGTCCCGCCTACACCTCGACCCTACACCTCGACCCTACACCTCGACCCTACACCTCGACCCTACACCTCGACCCTACACCTCGACCCTACACCTCCCGCCTACACCTCGACCCTACACCTCCCGCCTACACCTCGACTCTACACCTCCCGCCTACACCTCGACTCTACACCTCGACCCTACACCTCCCGTCTACACCTCGACCCTACACCTCCCGCCTACACCTCGACCCTACACCTCGACCCTACACCTCGACCCTACACCTCCCGCCTACACCTCGACCGTACACCTCCCGCCTACACCTCGACCCTACACCTCCCGCCTACACCTCCACCCTACACCTCCACCCTACACCTCGACCCTACACCTCGACCCTACACCTCCCGCCTACACCTCGACCCTACACCTCGACCTTACACCTCGACCCTACACCTCCCGCCTACACCTCGACCCTACACCTCCCGCCTACACCTCGACCCTACACCTCGTCCCTACACCTCCCGCCTACACCTCGACCCTACACCTCCCGCCTACACCTCGACCCTACACCTCCCGCCTACACCTCGACCCTACACCTCCCGCCTACACCTCCAGCCTACACCTCCCCCCTACACCTCGACCCTACACCTCCCGCCTACACCTGGACCCCACACCTCCCGCCCACACCTCCCGCCTACACCTCGACCCTACACCTCCCGCCTACACCTCGACCCTACACCTCGACCCTACACCTCGACCCGACACCTCGACCCTACACCTCCCGCCTACACCTCGACCCTACACCTCGACCCTACACCTCGACCCTACACCTCCCGCCTACACCTCGACCCTACACCTCCCGCCTACACCTCGACCCTACACCTCGACCCTACACCTCCCGCCTACACCTCGACCCTACATCTCCCGCCTACACCTCGACCCTACACCTCGACCCTACACCTCGACCCTACACCTCGACCCTACACCTCGACCCTTCACCTCCCGCCTATACCTCGACCCTACACCTCCCGCCTACACCTCGACCCTACACCTCCCGCCTACACCTCCAGCCTACACCTCCCCCCTACACCTCGACCCTACACCTCCCGCCTACACCTGGACCCCACACCTCCCGCCCACACCTCCCGCCTACACCTCGACCCTACACCTCCCGCCTACACCTCGACCCTACACCTCGACCCTACACCTCCCGCCTATACCTCGACCCTACACCTCGACCCTACACCTCCCGCCTACACCTCGACCCTACACCTCGACCCTACACCTCCCCCGTACACCTCGACCCTACACCTCGACCCTTCACGTCCCGCCTACACCTCGACCCTACACCTCGACCCTACACCTCGACCCTACACCTCGACCCTACACCTCCCGCCTACACCTCCCGCCTACACCTCGACCCTACACCTCGACCCTACACCTCCCGCCTACACCTCCCGCCTACACCTCGACTCTACACCTCGACCCTACACCTCCCGCTTACACCTCGACCCTACACCTCCCGCCTACACCTCGACCCTACACCTCGACCCTACACCTCCCGCCTACACCTCGACCCTACACCTCCCGCCTACACCTCGACCCTACACCTCCCACCTACACCTCCACCCTACACCTCGACCCTACACCTCGACCCTACACCTCGACCCTACACCTCCCGCCTACACCTCGACCCTACACCTCCCGCCTACACCTCGACCCTACACCTCGACCCTACACCTCCCGCCTACACCTCGACCCTACACCTCCCACCTACACCTCGACCCTACACCTCCCGCCTACACCTCGACCCTACACCTCGACCCTACACCTCCCGCCTACACCTCGACCCTACACCTCGACCCTACACCTCGACCCTACACCTCCCGCCTACACCTCGACCCTACACCTCGACCCTACACCTCGACCCTACACCTCCCGCCTACACCTCCCCCCTACACCTCGACCCTACACCTCCCCCCTACACCTCGACCCTACACCTCCCGCCTACACCTCCCGCCTACACCTCGACCCTACACCTCCCGCCTACACCTCGACCCTACACCTCCCGCCTACACCTCCCGCCTACACCTCGACCCTACACCTCCCGCCTACACCTCCCGCCTACACCTCGACCCTTCACGTCCCGCCTGCACCTCCCAACTACACCTCGACCTTACACCTTCCGCCTACACCTCAACCCTACACCTCCCGCCTACACCTCGACCCTACACCTCGACCCTACACCTCAACCCTACACCTCCCAACTACACCTCGACCTTACACCTCAACCCTACACCTCCCGCCTTCACCTCCCGCTTACATCTCCCGCTTCCACCTCCCGCCTACACCTCCCGTTTACACCTTGTGCCTCGTCTAAAGCCTCACAGAAGCTCAACATTGTATTTTGCCACCTATTGAAGTAGTTCCAGGTTTGTGTTTGTGGAATTTGACTGCTGGGAAA
>NW_026600540.1:155000-165000 GCF_029448725.1 Salvelinus fontinalis
CTAGCCAGCACCTCTCCTAACCAGGTGTTCTACTCTGCTAGCCAGCACCTCTCCTAACCAGGTGTTCTACTCTGCTAGCCAGCACCTCTCCTAAACAGGTGTTCTACTCTGCTAGCCAGCACCTCTCCTAAACAGGTGTTCTACTCTGCTAGCCAGCACCTCTCCTAAACAGGTGTTCTACTCTGCTAGTCAGCACCTCTCCTAAACAGGTGTTCTACTCTGCTAGCCAGCACCTCTCCTAAACAGGTGTTCTACTCTGCTAGCCAGCACCTCTCCTAAACAGGTGTTCTACTCTGCACCTCTCATAACCAGGTGTTGTACTCTGCTAGCCAGCACCTCTCCTAAACAGGTGTTCTACTCTGCACCTCTCATAACCAGGTGTTGTACTCTGCTAGCCAGCACCTCTCCTAAACAGGTGTTCTACTCTGCACCTCTCATAACCAGGTGTTGTACTCTGCTAGCCAGCACCTCTCCTAAACAGGTGTTCTACTCTGCTAGCCAGCACCTCTCCTAAACAGGTGTTCTACTCTGCTAGCCAGCACCTCTCCTAAACAGGTGTTCTACTCCGCTAGCCAGCACCTCTCCTAAACAGGTGTTCTACTCCGCTAGCCAGCACCTCTCCTAAACAGGTGTTCTACTCTGCTAGACAGCACCTCTCCTAAACAGGTGTTCAACTCTGCTAGCCAGCACCTCTCCTAAACAGGTGTTCTACTCTGCTAGCCAGCACCTCTCCTAACCAGGTGTTCTACTCTGCTAGCCAGCACCTCTCCTAAACAGGTGTTCTACTCTGTTAGCCAGCACCTCTCCAAACCAGGTGTTCTACTCTGCTAGCCAGCACCTCTCCAAACCAGGTGTTCTACTCTGCTAGCCAGCACCTCTCCTAAACAGGTGTTCTACTCTGCACCTCTCATAACCAGGTGTTCTACTCTGCTAGCCAGCACCTCTCATAAACAGGTGTTCTACTCTCTACACTGGAGTTGCTTACCAAGAAGACAGTGAATGTTCCTGAGTGGCCAAGTTACCGTTTTGACTTAAATCTACTTGAATCTATGGCAAGAACTGAAAATTGTTGTATAGCAATGATCAACAACCAATTTGATAGAGCTTGAAGAATTTAAAAAATAATTATAAT
The DNA here is from genome assembly GCF_029448725.1 of Salvelinus fontinalis. Classification (NCBI taxonomy): domain Eukaryota; kingdom Metazoa; phylum Chordata; class Actinopteri; order Salmoniformes; family Salmonidae; genus Salvelinus; species Salvelinus fontinalis. The sequence continues at coordinate 156,133 of NW_026600540.1, forward strand.
GGGACAATGTTACACAATCCAGGTGTGGAAAACTCTTAGACTCACAGCTGTAATCGCTACCTAAGGCGCTACCTAATTAACTTTTAACAAGGCACACCTGTTAACTGAAATGCATTCCATGTGACTACCTCATGAAGCTGGTTGAGAGAATGTCAAGACTGTGCAAAGCTGTTGTAGGCAAAGGGTGGCTACTTTGAAGAATCTCAAATATAAAATATATTTTGCTTTGTTTAACACTTTTTGAGTTACGACATGATTCCATATGTGTTATTTCATAGTTTTAATGTCTTCACAATGATTCTAGAATGTAGAAAATAGTAGAAATTAAATATAAACCATTGAATGAGTAGGTGTGTCTAAACTTTTGACTGGCTGTATGTAAATTAGAGATTTCTATATTTCATTTTCAATAAATTTACTAAAATTTCAAAAAAACGTTTTCACTCTGTCATTGTTATTGTGTGTTGGTGAGAAAAAAAGAATATAGAATCCATTTTAAATTCAGGCTGTAACTCAACAAAATGAGGAACAAGTAAAGAGGTAGGAAGACTTTCTGAAGGCACTGTATGGAAGGAAGGAAGGAAGGAAGGAAGGAAGCAAGGAAGCAAGCAAGCAAGCAAGCAAGCAAGCAAGCAAGCAAGGAAGGAAGGAAGGAAGGAAGGAAGGAAGGAAGGAAGGAAGGAAGGAAGGAAGGAAGGAAGGAAGGAAGGAAGGAAGGAAGGGGAAACAAGGGAGGACATCTCATCTGTCATCTTCCTTTCTTTAATACACTCATGCATCCATCTGTCCGTTCTCTATCACCTCACACAGGAAAGTCATCACCTCTCCTCTCATCTGTCCATTTCCCCTCTCCTCTCATCTGTCCATTTCCCCTCTCCTCTCATCTGTCCATTCCCTCTGTCCTCTCATCTGTCCATCCCCTCTCTTCTCTCATCTGTCCTCTCCTCTGCCCTTCCCCTCTCTCCTCTCATCTGTCCATGTCCTCTCTCCTCTCATCTGCCCTTCCCCTCTCTCCTCTCCTCTGCCCTTCCCCTCTCTCCTCTCCTCTGCCATTCCCCTCTCTCCTCTCCTCTGCCCTTCCCCTCTCTCCTCTCCTCTGCCCTTCCCCTCTCTCCTCTCCTCTGCCCTTCCCCTCTCTCCTCTCATCTGCCCTTCCCCTCTCTCCTCTCCTCTGCCCTTCCCCTCTCTCCTCTCCTCTGCCCTTCCCCTCTCTCCTCTCCTCTGCCCTTCCCCTCTCTCCTCTCCTCTGCCCTTCCCCTCTCTCCTCTCATCTGCCCTTCCCCTCTCTCCTCTCATCTGCCCTTCCCCTCTCTCCTCTCATCTGCCCTTCCCCTCTCTCCTCTCCTCTGCCCTTCCCCTCTCTCCTCTCCTCTGCCCTTCCCCTCTCTCCTCTCCTCTGCCCTTCCCCTCTCTCCTCTCCTCTGCCCTTCCCCTCTCTCCTCTCATCTGCCCTTCCCCTCTCTCCTCTCATCTGCCCTTCCCCTCTCTCCTCTCATCTGCCCTTCCCCTCTCTCCTCTCCTCTGCCCTTCCCCTCTCTCCTCTCCTCTGCCCTTCCCCTCTCTCCTCTCTGACAGAAAGCAGTCATCCATTCTTACACTATTCCTCATCCCCTCTTTAATATGCTCATCTGTCCTATTACTCTTGTCAGCCATCCCTCGTTCCTCTCTCACCAGTCTTCAGCTCCATCTGATAGATTCCATCTCTCCTCATCGCTCTTCTCTCACACACACAGGCACAGAGTGCCACACAGCTGAGCCTCAACCTTGACTGTACCTCACACAGGCTAATAATAGCAGGTTAACTAGTCAGGACACAGTGTGCTTTCAGACCAGCCTGTTCTACACAGAAATAATTAGGATAGAAGAGAAGAGAGAGAGAGGGATGGAGAGAGAGAGAGAAGAGAGAGGGATGGAGGAGGGAAGAGAGAGTGATGGAGAGAGAAGAGAGAGAGGGGTGGAGAGAGAGAGAAGAGAGAGGGATGGAGGAGGGAAGAGAGAGGGATGGAGAGAGAAGAGAGAGCGGGATGGAGAGAAGAGAGAGAGAAGGATGGGAGAGAGATGGAGAGAGAAGAGGATGGGAGAGAGAAGAGCGAGAGAGGGATGGAAAGAGAAGAGAGAGGGATGGGAGAGAGAAGAGAGAGCGGGATGGAGAGAGAAGAGAGAGAGAAGGATGGGAGAGAGATGGAGAGAGAAGAGGATGGGAGAGAGAAGAGCGAGAGAGGGATGGAAAGAGAAGAGAGAGGGATGGGAGAGAGAAGAGAGCGGGATGGAGAAGTAACCCAGCGCTGGTATAGTGGACAGAACACATGTTGGGTTTATTTTGACCCATCCAGTTGGGTTATTTGGATGATCCAAACATGGGTTAATTTAACTACTGTATCAGTTGGTATTTTTAACCATCATTTGGGTTGACCTAGCAGCTGTTTTTTTAGGTTTTCTTTAGGAGGTGTGGCCCATTAGGGGTGTGGCTTTTGGATAGTTATTCTTGGCCATCCGTGAGAGTAAATGTCATTCCTGTTCATCATGTTAAATTTGTACAACATTTTTCCTTGAATATTTTTACACATTACATATTCTAATATACATTTCACATTACTATTATTTACATATTCCAACATTGAGATAAATGTTAAGATACTTAACAGGCATTTTACACAAATAACTGATGATTGGCTGAAAGAAATTGATAAGAATATTCTGTGATAGGGCTGGCCGATATGGCATAAAAATCATATCTCCATTTTTTTTTTTTTTACTTATTCATGATAAATATAAATAGATTTTTTTAAATGTTTTCTCTAAATAAGCATTGTTGTACAACTAAAGGTCAAACACCCTGCATTTCAAACAGTCAGCAATAATTGAATGAATTCAGGGATTAAATAGTTATAACAGTTATAGTTATAAATAGTTATAACAATAGTTATAACACGACTAAATATAAGCCTTCGACAACCTTAAGACCCACTAATAATTTAATTATTTTATCAAAATAGTTTTAACCGCTATTATTTTAGTTGCAATAATCACTGATCTGTCTAAGTCTTTTTTTATGAAAAAAGGCCTTTTTTTGTCACACATTTAACTAGAACATGCACATTCACTAATAATCACTAATTTCTTGTAGCAGGCATTAGTATATAGAAAATTAACACGGGGTCTCATCAACAATCTCTCAAGTTAACGGGGTCTCATCAACAATCTCTCAAGTTAACGGGGGTCTCATTAACAAGTTAACGGGGTCTCATCAACAATCTCTCAAGTTAACGGGGTCTCATCAACAATCTCTCAAGTTAACGGGGGTCTCATTAACAAGTTAACGTGGTCTCATCAACAAGTTAACGGGGTCTCATCAACAATCTCTCAAGTTAACGGGGTCTCATCAACAATCTCTCAAGTTAACGGGGGCCTCATCAACAATCTCTCAAGTTAACGGGGTCTCATCAACAATCTCTCACGTTAACGGGGGCCTCATCAACAATCTCTCAAGTTAACGGGGTCTCATCAACAATCTCTCAAGTTAACGGGGTCTCATCAACAAGTTAACGGGGTCTCATCAACAATCTCTCAAGTTAACGGGGTCTCATCAACAATCTCTCAAGTTAACGGGGGCCTCATCAACAATCTCTCAAGTTAACGGGGTCTCATCAACAATCTCTCACGTTAACGGGGGCCTCATCAACAATCTCTCAAGTTAACGGGGTCTCATCAACAATCTCTCAAGTTAACAAGGGTCTCATCAACGATCTCTCAAGTTAACGGGGGTCTCATCAACAAGTGAACGGGGTCTCATCAACAATCTCTCAAGCCCACGAAGCTAGTGATTAGCCAGCTAATCTTTATATTTAATCTTTAGCCAGCTTGGATCTATTTGCTAGCTAACAAGGATGAACAGTTCAATTTGTATGAATACACCATCACGTCTGTCTCCAACAGCATGTTAAAGCCTGTCCACTTGGTTCAGATGTTGAAATCAAGTGGCCTACCTTATTTCTCAGAATGAGAACGAGTTGCCAATTCCTGACATCATCGTGTTTTATGCTTATTGCACATTTAAATAAAACACAGACTAGACAGCTCGTATAACAGCCTTTGGCTAAAATGCTGCCAATGTCGACACGAACTGAGCATTCATTTTCCATGATCAATGTTTATTGATCCTCTCGTTTCAGTAGTGTCTGCTCTGCGCGCCATTTGAGTAGGTGAGACATAAAAAAGGTATTGTTAGACAAGATAACTTCTCCTCTGTTACAGTAAAATAATGTCTCCATGTGTGTTGGTGTCCATATGACCCATTTTTTGGGGACCAAACCTCAAATGCAAATAGCGAGTTGAAACCGCTTGTCAGAGAGGAAAAAGTGATCTCTCAACTTTGTTGGTGTGAGAGGAGGGGGGGGAGGCTTGGTGTGAGAGGCAGGGGGAGGGGCTTGGTGTGAGAGGCAGGGGAGGGGCTTGGTGTGAGAGGTAGGGGGAGGGGCTTGGTGTGAGAGGTAGGGGGAGGGGCTTGGTGTGAGAGGCAGGGGGGGGGGGGCTTGGTGTGAGAGGTAGGGGGAGGGGCTTGGTGTGAGAGGCAGGGGGAGGGGCTTATCATGAGAGGCAGGGGGAGGTGCTTGGTGTGAGAGGTAGGGGGGAGGGGCTTGGTGTGAGAGGTAGGGGGAGGGGCTTGGTGTGAGAGGCAGGGGGAGGGGCTTGGTGTGAGAGGTAGGGGGAGGGGCTTGGTGTGAGAGGTAGGGGGAGGGGCTTGGCATGAGAGGCGGGGGGAGAGGCTTGGTGTGAGAGGTAGGGGGGAGGGGCTTGGTGTGAGAGGTAGGGGGAGGGGCTTGGTGTGAGAGGCAGGGGGAGGGGCTTGGCATGAGAGGCGGGGGGAGGGGCTTGGTGTGAGAGGCGGGGGGAGGGGCTTGGTGTGAGAGGTAGGGGGAGGGGCTTGGTGTGAGAGGGAGGGGGAGGGGCTTGGCATGAGAGGCGGGGGGAGGGGCTTGGTGTGAGAGACGGGGGGAGGGGCTTGGGGTGAGAGGCAGGGGGAGGGGCTTGGTGTGAGAGGCGGGGGGGGGCTTGGTGTGAGAGGTAGGGGGAGGGGCTTGGTGTGAGAGGTAGGGGGGAGGGGCTTGGTGTGAGAGGTAGGGGGAGGGGCTTGGTGTGAGAGGCAGGGGGAGGGGCTTGGTGTGAGAGGTAGGGGGAGGGGCTTGGTGTGAGAGGCAGGGGGAGGGGCTTGGCATGAGAGGCGGGGGGAGGGGCTTGGTGTGAGAGGTAGGGGGGAGGGGCTTGGTGTGAGAGGTAGGGGGAGGGGCTTGGTGTGAGAGGCAGGGGGAGGGGCTTGGCGTGAGAGGCGGGGGGAGGGGCTTGGTGTGAGAGGCGGGGGGAGGGGCTTGGTGTGAGAGGTAGGGGGAGGGGCTTGGTGTGAGAGGCAGGGGGAGGGGCTTGGCATGAGAGGCGGGGGGAGGGGCTTGGTGTGAGAGACGGGGGGAGGGGCTTGGGGTGAGAGGCAGGGGGAGGGGCTTGGTGTGAGAGGCGGGGGGGGCTTGGTGTGAGAGGTAGGGGGAGGGGCTTGGTATGAGAGGCGGGGGGAGGGGCTTGGTGTGAGAGGCGGGGGGGGGCTTGGTGTGAGAGGTAGGGGGAGGGGCTTGGTGTGAGAGGTAGGGGGAGGGGCTTGGTGTGAGAGGCAGGGGGAGGGGCTTGGTGTGAGAGGCAGGGGGAGGGGCTTGGTGTGAGAGGCAGGGGGAGGGGCTTGGTGTGAGAGGCAGGGGGAGGGGCTTGGTGTGAGAGGAGGGAGGGGCTTGGTGTGAGAGGCGGGGGGAGGTGCTTGGTGTGAGAGGCAGGAGGAGGGGCTTGGTGTGAGAGGCGGGGGGAGGGGCTTGGTGCGAGAGGAGGGAGGGGCTTGGTGTGAGAGGCGGGGGGAGGTGCTTGGTGTGAGAGGCGGGGGGAGGGGCTTGGTGTGAGAGGCGGGGGGAGGGGCTTGGTGTGAGAGGAGGGAGGGGCTTGGTGTGAGAGGCGGGGGGAGGTGCTTGGTCTCATCAACAATCTCTCAAGTTAACGGGGTCTCATCAACAATCTCTCAAGTTAACGGGGTCTCATCAACAATCTCTCAAGTTAACGGGGGTCTCATTAACAAGTTAACGTGGTCTCATCAACAAGTTAACGGGGTCTCATCAACAATCTCTCAAGTTAACGGGGTCTCATCAACAATCTCTCAAGTTAATGGGGGCCTCATCAACAATCTCTCAAGTTAACGGGGTCTCATCAACAATCTCTCACGTTAACGGGGGCCTCATCAACAATCTCTCAAGTTAACGGGGTCTCATCAACAATCTCTCAAGTTAACGGGGTCTCATCAACAAGTTAACGGGGTCTCATCAACAATCTCTCAAGTTAACGGGGTCTCATCAACAATCTCTCAAGTTAACGGGGGCCTCATCAACAATCTCTCAAGTTAACGGGGTCTCATCAACAATCTCTCACGTTAACGGGGGCCTCATCAACAATCTCTCAAGTTAACGGGGTCTCATCAACAATCTCTCAAGTTAACAAGGGTCTCATCAACGATCTCTCAAGTTAACGGGGGTCTCATCAACAAGTGAACGGGGTCTCATCAACAATCTCTCAAGCCCACGAAGCTAGTGATTAGCCAGCTAATCTTTATATTTAATCTTTAGCCAGCTTGGATCTATTTGCTAGCTAACAAGGATGAACAGTTCAATTTGTATGAATACACCATCACGTCTGTCTCCAACAGCATGTTAAAGCCTGTCCACTTGGTTCAGATGTTGAAATCAAGTGGCCTACCTTATTTCTCAGAATGAGAACGAGTTGCCAATTCCTGACATCATCGTGTTTTATGCTTATTGCACATTTAAATAAAACACAGACTAGACAGCTCGTATAACAGCCTTTGGCTAAAATGCTGCCAATGTCGACACGAACTGAGCATTCATTTTCCATGATCAATGTTTATTGATCCTCTCGTTTCAGTAGTGTCTGCTCTGCGCGCCATTTGAGTAGGTGAGACATAAAAAAGGTATTGTTAGACAAGATAACTTCTCCTCTGTTACAGTAAAATAATGTCTCCATGTGTGTTGGTGTCCATATGACCCATTTTTTTGGGACCAAACCTCAAATGCAAATAGCGAGTTGAAACCGCTTGTCAGAGAGGAAGAAGTGATCTCTCAACTTTGTTGGTGTGAGAGGAGGGGGGGGAGGCTTGGTGTGAGAGGCAGGGGGAGGGGCTTGGTGTGAGAGGCAGGGGAGGGGCTTGGTGTGAGAGGTAGGGGGAGGGGCTTGGTGTGAGAGGTAGGGGGAGGGGCTTGGTGTGAGAGGCAGGGGGAGGGGCTTGGCATGAGAGGCAGGGGGAGGGGCTTGGTGTGAGAGGTAGGGGGAGGGGCTTGGTGTGAGAGGCAGGGGGAGGGGCTTGGTGTGAGAGGCAGGGGGAGGGGCTTGGTGTGAGAGGTAGGGGGAGGGGCTTGGTGTGAGAGGCAGGGGGAGGGGCTTGGCATGAGAGGCGGGGGGAGGGGCTTGGTGTGAGAGGTAGGGGGGAGGGGCTTGGTGTGAGAGGTAGGGGGAGGGGCTTGGTGTGAGAGGCAGGGGGAGGGGCTTGGCATGAGAGGCGGGGGGAGGGGCTTGGTGTGAGAGGCGGGGGGAGGGGCTTGGTGTGAGAGGTAGGGGGAGGGGCTTGGTGTGAGAGGCAGGGGGAGGGGCTTGGCATGAGAGGCGGGGGGAAGGGCTTGGTGTGAGAGGCGGGGGGAGGGGCTTGGGGTGAGAGGCAGGGGGAGGGGCTTGGTGTGAGAGGCGGGGGGGGGCTTGGTGTGAGAGGTAGGGGGAGGGGCTTGGTGTGAGAGGCGGGGGGAGGGGCTTGGTGTGAGAGGCGGGGGGGGCTTGGTGTGAGAGGTAGGGGGAGGGGCTTGGTGTGAGAGGTAGGGGGAGGGGCTTGGTGTGAGAGGCAGGGGGAGGGGCTTGGTGTGAGAGGTAGGGGGAGGGGCTTGGTGTGAGAGGCAGGGGGAGGGGCTTGGTGTGAGAGGAGGGAGGGGCTTGGTGTGAGAGGCGGGGGGAGGTGCTTGGTGTGAGAGGCAGGAGGAGGGGCTTGGTGTGAGAGGCGGGGGGAGGGGCTTGATGTGAGTAAACCATAGAGGAAGAGGCGAAGAGAGAGGTTTCACTTTAGCAAAAAAATCTGTCCAAAATAAGGCCAATGCGTTGCTATGGGTTTATTATGGACCTAAGCTTGTCGCCTGCCTTCCCGCCATTGGGACAACGACTACCATTGTTGTGCATCTTGTCATTATAAACAGATCTCTGGTGTAAATAAGAAGGTGCACAAAGGAGTGAAGGAGACGAGACCAAAAAAACAACACGAGAACAAGCGGACTGAACACTCATTAAAACGATACAGTCATATGGAATATGGCGCATAAACATAAAATAGATTGAACCGAATTAATTTGTATATCGCCCAGCCCTATTCTGGGAGCTGTTGATTAGACTTCAGTGCAACTTTTGACATTATCAATAATTATCTGATGTTTTTTTTTTTAAACTTATGTGTTATGGCTTTACATCCTGTGCCATATCATGGCTTGAGAGTTACCTGTCTGACAGAACACAGAGGTTGTGCTTTAATGGAAGCCTCTCCAACATAATCCAGGTAGAATCAGGCATTCCCCAAGGCAGCTGTCTAGGCCCCTTACTTTTTAATATATTTTCACGATTTTCAGAGAGATGAGATACTGTAGGAGGAAGAGAGATGAAATACTGTAGGAGGAAGAGAGATGAGATACTGTAGAAGGAAGAGAGATGAGATACTGTAGGAGGAAGAGAGATGAGATACTGTAGGAGGAAGAGAGATGAGATACAGTAGAGGGAAGAGAGATTAGATACTGTAGG
>NW_026600540.1:170000-205644 GCF_029448725.1 Salvelinus fontinalis
GTAAGTTAAATAGATCATAAACAAAAGTTAAATAAACAATCAAAATAAAATGTAAACATTACACTTAGCAAAAGTTTCAGAGGAATAGAAACATTTAAAATTTCGCTTTGTGTTATAACGATGTGCCAATAGTTTAAAATAAAAATATCTCACCATGTCCGCGGGGGTAGAGCCTGTCATCTTGGAATCCATCCACAGTAGGGCTTCACGGAAGGAAATACTATTTCGTTGTCTTTTAAACCTCGTAGACTGCAAATGAAGAGTCTTCGATAAACAGTTAAAACGTCCAAAACAACGAGCTACTAAATTCCGTTGGTATCGCAACTCTCCGTTCAGGAACGAATGTTGAAATGTGTTGTTCTATTTATTCACATTTATTATTGTGTATTTTCTCCGTTAAAAGGCAGGTTTTTCAAAACAGGCTGGATGTGGTTATTGATTTGATCGGAGGGACCCCATTGACAACAAATATGTAGAAAGATCTGCCTTTATAGAAGGTCCCTACGCCATTGGAAAACCAAATAAATCGCGCTGTTAACATTCGGACATACCGACATACCGATCTCGCTGTAAATCGGAACAAATCCTCAGTTTCAAAAAATAAATCGGAAACCCTCCGCCGTTCTAAACGTTCCGTGGATTTAAAATCTCTCGGTCATACTCCGAAAACCAGAGTTAAACCATCGTTTTTAGTCACAGACTTTGTTCCTGACTCTCTCTTCTGCCAGTCTGTCATCCTGACTCAGAAGAACATGGCGGCAGTACTGTGAAAAAGGTGGAGGGGGGGGTGCTGGCTTGCATAGTCCTCGGTGTCGAGAAGGGAGCAAAGAGTGGGAGTTTCTTTTCACACGACTGAAAACACACACACACAGACCCCGGGGGGGGGGGGGGGGGGGGGGGGGTCGAGTAGTGACCCTAGACAGAAATCAAGGTGACGAGTCTCTAAAAAAATCTGAAGATATGTATATCATATCAATTTGTATTTGTCGCCAAATAAAACAAGTGTAGACCTTACGGTGAAATGCTTACTGACAAGCTCTTAACCCACAATGCAATTCAAGACACAGAGTTAAAAAAATATTTACTAAATAAACTAAAGTAAAATATATATAAATCTAAAAGTAACACAAGAAAATTACATAACAATAAAGAGGCTATATACAGGGTATTACGGTACAGAGTCAATGTGGAGGCTATATACAGGGTGTTACGGTACAGAGTCAATGTGGAGGCTATATACAGGGTGTTACGGTACAGAGTCAGTGTGGAGGCTATATACAGGGAGTACCGGTACAGAGTCAATGTGGAGGCTATATACAGGGTGTTACGGTACAGAGTCAATGTGGAGGCTATATACAGGGGGTACCGGTACAGAGTCAATGTGGAGGCTATATACAGGGTGTTACGGTACAGAGTCAATGTGGAGGCTATATACAGGGTGTTACGGTACAGAGTCAGTGTGGAGGCTATATACAGGGAGTACCGGTACAGAGTCAATGTGGAGGCTATATACAGGGTGTTACGGTACAGAGTCAATGTGGATGCTATATACAGGGGGTACTGGTACAGAGTCAATGTGGAGGCTATATACAGGGGGTACCGGTACAGAATATATGTGGAGGCTATATACAGGGGGTACCGGTACAGAGTCAGTATGGAGGTAATATACAGGGGGTACCGGTACAGAGTCAATGTGGAGGCTATATACAGGGGGTACCGGTACAGAGTCAATGTGGAGGCTATATACAGGGGGTACCGGTACAGAGTCAATGTGGAGGCTATATACAGGGGGTACCGGTACAGAGTCAATGTGGAGGCTATATACAGGGGGTACCGGTACAGAGTCAATGTGGAGGCTATATACAGGGGGTACCGGTACAGAGTCAATGTGGAGGCTATATACAGGGTGTTACGGTACAGAGTCAATGTGGAGGCTATATACAGGGTGTTACGGTACAGAGTCAATGTGGCGGCTATATACAGGGGGTACCGGTACAGAGTCAATGTGGAGGCTATATACAGGGGGTACCGGTACAGAGTCAATGGGGAGGCTATATACAGGGGGTACCGGTACAGAGTCAATGTGGAGGCTATATACAGGGTGTTACGGTACAGAGTCAATGTGGAGGCTATATACAGGGTGTTACGGTACAGAGTCAATGTGGAGGCTATATACAGGGTGTTACGGTACAGACTCAATGTGGAGGCTATATACGGGGGGTACCGGTACAGAGTCAATGTGGAGGCTATATACAGGGTGTTACGGTACAGACTCAATGTGGAGGCTATATACAGGGTGTTACGGTATAGAGTCAATGTGGAGGCTATATACAGGGTGTTACGGTACAGAGTCAATGTGGAGGCTATATACAGGGGGTACCGGTAGAGAGTCAGTATGGAGGTTATATACAGGGGGTACCGGAACAGAGTCAATGTGGAGGCTATATACAGGGGGTACCGGTAGAGAGTCAGTATGGAAGTTATATACAGGGGGTACCGGAACAGAGTCAATGTGGAGGCTATATACAGGGGATACCGGTACAGAGTCAATGTGGAGGCTATATACAGGGTGTTATGGTACAGAGTCAATGTGGCAGCTATATACAGGGGGTACCGGTACAGAGTCAATGTGGAGGCTATATACAGGGTGTTACGGTACAGAGTCAATGTGGAGGCTATATACAGGGGGTACCGATACAGAGTCAATGTGGAGGCTATATACAGGGTGTTACGGTACAGAGTCAATGTGGAGGCTATATACAGGGTGTTACGGTACAGAGTCAATATGGAGGCTATATACAGGGGGTACCGGTACAGAGTCAATGTGGAGGCTATATACAGGGGGTACCGGTACAGAGTCAATGTGGAGGCTATATACAGGGGGTACCGGTACAGAGTCAATGTGGAGGCTATATACAGGGGGTACCGGTACAGAGTCAATGTGGAGGCTATATACAGGGGGTACCGGTACAGAGTCAATGTGGAGGCTATATACAGGGGGTACCGGTACAGAGTCAATGTGGAGGCTATATACAGGGGGTACAGGTACAGAGTCAATGTGGAGGCTATATACAGGGGGTACCGGTACAGAGTCAATGTGGAGGCTATATACAGGGGATACCGGTACAGAGTCAATGTGGAGGCTATATACAGGGGGTACCTGTACAGAGTCAATGTGGAGGCTATATACAGGGGGTACCGGTACAGAGTCAATGTGGAGGCTATATACAGGGGGTACCGGTACCGAGTCAATGTGTGAGGTACAGGTTTGTCGAGGTAATTTGTGCATGTAGGTTATTAAACAGAAGATCATTCTTTTATAACCAGAATTGTTTTGAATAGTTGAAACTCATTTACTGTATTTCTACACCATAAAAAACAACACATTACATTAGGAGAACAGAATATGAAATAAAAATAAAAAATGACCCCAGCCATTAACATTTTTTGGTCATTCAGTCCCCTTGACTACAGTGCATTGGGATTCATTCAGTCCCCTTGACTACAGTGCATTGGGATTCATTCAGTCCCCTTGACTACAGTGCATTGGGAGAGTATTCAGTCCCCTTGACTACAGTGCATTGGGATTCATTCAGTCCCCTTGACTACAGTGCATTGGGAGAGTATTCAGTCCCCTTGACTACAGTGCATTGGGATTCATTCAGTCCCCTTGACTACAGTGCATTGGGAGAGTATTCAGTCCCCTTGACTACAGTGCATTGGGATTCATTCAGTCCCCTTGACTACAGTGCATTGGGATTCATTCAGTCCCCTTGACTACAGTGCATTGGGAGAGTATTCAGTCCCCTTGACTACAGTGCATTGGGAGAGTATTCAGTCCCCTTGACTACAGTGCATTGGGAGAGTATTCAGTCGCCTTGACTACAGTGCATTGGGAGAGTATTCAGTCCCCTTGACTACAGTGCATTTGGAGAGTATTCAGTCCCCTTGACTACAGTGCATTGGGAGAGTATTCAGTCGCCTTGACTACAGTGCATTGGGAGAGTATTCAGTCGCCTTGACTACAGTGCATTGGGAGAGTATTCAGTCCCCTTGACTACAGTGAATTGGGAGAGTATTCAGTCCCCTTGACTACAGTGCATTGGGAGAGTATTCAGTCCCCTTGACTACAGTGCATTGGGAGAGTATTCAGTCGCCTTGACTACAGTGCATTGGGAGAGTATTCAGTCCCCTTGACTACAGTGCATTGGGAGAGTATTCAGTCGCCTTGACTACAGTGCATTGGGAGAGTATTCAGTCCCCTTGAATACAGTGCATTGGGAGAGTATTCAGTCGCCTTGACTACAGTGCATTGGGAGAGTATTCAGTCCCCTTGACTACAGTGCATTGGGAGAGTATTCAGTCCCCTTGACTACAGTGCATTGGGAGAGTATTCAGTCCCCTTGACTACAGTGCATTGGGATTCATTCAGTCCCCTTGACTACAGTGCATTGGGAGAGTATTCAGTCCCCTTGACTACAGTGCATTGGGAGAGTATTCAGTCCCCTTGACTACAGTGCATTGGGAGAGTATTCAGTCCCCTTGACTACAGTGCATTGGGAGAGTATTCAGTCCCCTTGACTACAGTGCATTGGGAGAGTATTCAGTCCCCTTGACTACAGTGCATTGGGAGAGTATTCAGTCCCCTTGACTACAGTACATTGGGAGAGTATTCAGGCCCCTTGACTACAGTGCATTGGGAGAGTATTCAGTCCCCTTGACTACAGTGCATTGGGAGAGTATTCAGTCCCCTAGACTACAGTGCATTGGGAGAGTATTCAGTCCCCTTGACTACAGTGCATTGGGAGAGTATTCAGTCCCCTTGACTACAGTGCATTGGGAGAGTATTCAGTCCCCTTGACTACAGTGCATTGGGAGAGTATTCAGTCCCCTTGACTACAGTGCATTGGGAGAGTATTCAGTCCCCTTGACTACAGTGCATTGGGATTCATTCAGTCCCCTTGACTACAGTGCATTGGTAGAGTATTCAGTCCCCTTGACTACAGTGCATTGGGAGAGTATTCAGTCCCCTTGACTACTGTGCATTGGGAGAGTATTCAGTCCCCTTGACTACAGTGCATTGGGAGAGTATTCAGTCCCCTTGACTACAGTGCATTGGGAGAGTATTCAGTCCCCTTTACTACAGTGCATTGGGATTCATTCAGTCCCCTTGACTACAGTGCATTGGGAGAGTATTCAGTCCCCTTGACTACAGTGCATTGGGAGAGTATTCTGTCCCCTTGACTACAGTGCATTGGGAGAGTATTCAGTCCCCTTGACTACAGTGCATTGGGAGAGTATTCAGTCCCCTTGACTACAGTGCATTGGGAGAGTATTCAGTCCCCTTGACTACAGTGCATTGGGAGAGTATTCAGTCCCCTTGACTACAGTGCATTGGGATTCATTCAGTCCCCTTGACTACAGTGCATTGGGAGAGTATTCAGTCCCCTTGACTACAGTGCATTGGGAGAGTATTCAGTCCCCTTGACTACAGTGCATTGGGAGAGTATTCAGTCGCCTTGACTACAGTGCATTGGGAGAGTATTCAGTCCCCTTGACTACAGTGCATTGGGAGAGTATTCAGTCCCCTTGACTACAGTGCATTGGGAGAGTATTCAGTCCCCTTGACTACAGTGCATTGGGAGAGTATTCAGTCCCCTTGACTACAGTGCATTGGGAGAGTATTCAGTCCCCTTGACTACAGTGCATTGGGAGAGTATTCAGTCCCCTTGACTACAGTGCATTGGGAGAGTATTCAGTCCCCTTGACTACAGTGCATTGGGAGAGTATTCAGTCCCCTTGACTACAGTGCATTGGGAGAGTATTCAGTCCCCTTGACTACAGTGCATTGGGAGAGTATTCAGTCCCCTTGACTACAGTGCATTAGGAGAGTATTCAGTCCCCTTGACTACAGTGCATTGGGAGAGTATTCAGTCCCCTTGACTACAGTGCATTGGGATTCATTCAGTCCCCTTGACTACAGTGCATTGGGAGAGTATTCAGTCCCCTTGACTACAGTGCATTGGGATTCATTCAGTCCCCTTGCCTACAATGCATTGGGATTCATTCAGTCCCCTTGACTACAGTGCATTGGGAGAGTATTCAGTCCCCTTGACTACAGTGCATTGGGAGAGTATTCAGTCCCCTTGACTACAGTGCATTGGGAGAGTATTCAGTCCCCTTGACTACAGTGCATTGGGAGAGTATTCAGTCCCCTTGACTACAGTGCATTGGGAGAGTATTCAGTCCCCTTGACTACAGTGCATTGGGAGAGTATTCAGTCCCCTTGACTACAGTGCATTGGGAGAGTATTCAGTCCCCTTGACTACAGTGCATTGGGAGAGTATTCAGTCCCCTTGACTACAGTGCATTGGGAGAGTATTCAGTCCCCTTGACTACAGTGCATTGGGAGAGTATTCAGTCCCCTTGACTACAGTGCATTGGGAGAGTATTCAGTCCCCTTGACTACAGTGCATTGGGAGAGTATTCAGTCCCCTTGACTATAGTGCATTGGGAGAGTATTCAGTCCCCTTGACTACAGTGCATTGGGAGAGTATTCAGTCCCCTTGACTACAGTGCATTGGGAGAGTATTCAGTCCCCTTGACTACAGTGCATTGGGAGAGTATTCAGGCCCCTTGACTACAGTGCATTGGGAGAGCATTCAATCCCCTTGACTACAGTGCATTGGGAGAGTATTCAGTCCCCTTGACTACAGTGCATTGGGATTCATTCAGTCCCCTTGACTACAGTGCATTGGGAGAGTATTCAGGCCCCTTGACTACAGTGCATTGGGAGAGTCTTCAGTCCCCTTGACTACAGTGCATTGGGAGAGTATTCCGTCCCCTTGAACTCAGTACATTGGGAGAGTATTCAGTCCCCTTGACTACAGTGCATTGGGAGAGTATTCCGTCCCCTTGACTACAGTGCATTGGGAGAGTATTCAGTCCCCTTGACTACAGTGCATTGGGAGAGTATTCAGTCCCCTTGACTACAGTGCATTGGGAGAGTATTCAGTCCCCTTGACTACAGTGCATTGGGAGAGTATTCAGTCCCCTTGACTACAGTGCATTGGGAGAGTATTCAGTCCCCTTGACTACAGTGCATTGGGAGAGTATTCAGTCCCCTTGACTACAGTGCATTGGGAGAGTATTCAGTCCCCTTGACTACAGTGCATTGGGAGAGTATTCAGTCGCCTTGACTACAGTGCATTGGGAGAGTATTCAGTCCCCTTGACTACAGTGCATTGGGAGAGTATTCAGTCCCCTTGACTACAGTGCATTGGGAGAGTATTCAGTCCCCTTGACTACAGTGCATTGGGAGAGTATTCAGTCCCCTTGACTACAGTGCATTGGGAGAGTATTCAGGCCCTTTGACTACAGTGCATTGGGAGAGCATTCAGTCCCCTTGACTACAGTGCATTGGGAGAGTATTCCGTCCCCTTGACTACAGTGCATTGGGAGAGTATTCAGTCCCCTTGACTACAGTGCATTGGGAGAGTATTCCGTCCCCTTGACTACAGTGCATTGGGAGAGTATTCAGTCCCCTTGACTACAGTGCATTGGGATTCATTCAGTCCCCTTGACTACAGTGCATTGGGAGAGTATTCCGTCCCCTTGACTACAGTGCATTGGGAGAGTATTCAGTCCCCTTGACTCAGTGCATTGGGAGAGTATTCAGTCCCCTTGACTACAGTGCATTGGGAGAGTATTCAGTCCCCTTGACTTCTTCCACATTTCGTTACAGCCGGATTCTAAAATGGATGAAATGGGTTGTTTTCCCTCATCATTCTGAACACAATACCCAATAACGACAAAACAAAAATAGGTTTTTAGAATTTTTAGCAAATTTCAAAACAAAAAAATATATAAATGAAATATCACATTTACAAAAGTATTCAGACCCTTTACTCAGTACTTTGTTGAAGCACCTTTGGCAGTGATTACAGCCTCGAGTCTTCTTGGGTATGACGCTACAAGCTTGGCACACCTGTATTTGGGGAGTTTCTCCCATTCTTCTCTGCAGATCCTCTCAAGCTCTTTCAGGTTGAATGGGGAGCATCGCTGCACAGCTATTTTCAGATCTCTCCAGAGATGTTCGATCGGGTTCAAGTCCGGGCTCTGGCTGCCGAATGAAAAAATTACAAAGGTCCGTTGTCCTTGTATGCAGTTATTTTTTGCATTCTTCACTGTGTCACTAGGCTATGATTCATGCTTTACCATTACTCTAATGTGAGTTAGATTAATCAGCACCCATATTTGATAGCTTCACAGCTAATTCTCCAGTGTTAAATCAACACCGACAGTGTTATATTTAACACTGGTCCAGTGTCTATACAGGTCCACACTTTTCAGTGTTAAATTAACACACTGCTTAATGTAAAGCCATATTTGCATATTTCCCAGAGTGCCTTGCCTTTCAAGTGAATAGTAGAGTTACCACCCATGACTGTATTTGTTAGTGACAGACATCTCTCCCTTTATTCAGAATACAACTGTCACGTTCCTGACCTATTTCTGTTAGTTTGTTATATGTGTTAGTTGGTCAGGACGTGAGTTTGGGTGGGCATTCTATGTTTTCTGTTTCTGTGTTGGTTTTGGGTTGCCTGGTATGGCTCTTAAGTAGAGGCAGGTGTTTGGCGTTCCTCTAATTAAGAGTCACATTTAGGTAGGCGTTGTCACAGTGTTTGTGGTGGGTGATTGTCTTCCGTGTCTGTGTAATTGTTTGCACCATACGGGACTGTTTACGGTTTGTTCGGTTTGTGTAGTCTAATTGTCCTATTCGTGCGTTCTTCTTGTTTTATGTAAGTTCGTCGTATAGGTCTGTCTACACCGTTTGTTGTTTTTGTTAGTTTAGTCAAGTTCGTGTTTTGTTAAATAAATTATGTCTTTTCACTACGCTGCGCCTTGGTTCCCTCAATACTCCTCCTCGTCAGATGAAGAGGAGGAGGACTGCCGTTACAGAATCACCCACCAAATCTCCAGAACCAAGCAGCGGAGTAAACGGAGTAAGGGACAGGAAAAGAAGGAGGAATGGACTTGGGACGATATATTGGACGGGAAAGGTTGCTACACATGGGAGGAGATCCTGGCTGGTAGGGATCGCCTCCCATGGGAACAGCTGGAGGCACTGAGGAGAGCAGAGGCTACTGGAGAGAGGAACCGGAGTTATGAGGGAACGCGTCTTGCACGGAAGCCCAAAAAGCCAGTGAGTAACACCCAAAAATTTCTTGGGGGGGGGCTAAGAGGTAGTGGGCCAAGGGCAGGTAGGAGACCTGCGCCCACTTCCCAGGCTTACCGTGGAGAGCGGGAGTACGGGCAGGCGCCGTGTTACGCAGTAGAGCGCACGGTGTCTCCTGTACGAGTGCATAGCCCAGTGCGGGTTATTCCACCTCCCCGCACTGGTAGGGCTAGATGGGGTATTGAGCCAGGTGTCATGAGGCCGGCTCAACGCGTCTGGTCTCCATTGCGTCTCCTCGGGCCGGCATACATGGCACCTGCCTTACGCATGGTTTCCCCGGTTCGCCTACATAGGCCGGTGCGGGTTATTCCACCTCCCCGCACTGGTTGGGCGACCGGGAGCATTCAACCAGGTAAGGTTGGGCAGGCTCAATGCTCAAGAGAGCCAGTACGCCTCCACGGTCCGGTATTTCCGGCGCCATCTGAGCCATCCGTCTCCCCAGCGCCATCTGAGCCATCCGTCTCCCCAGCGCCATCTGAGCCATCCGTCTCCCCAGCGCCATCTGAGCCATCCGTCTCCCCAGCGCCATCTGAGCCATCCGTCTCCCCAGCGCCGTCTGAGCCATCCGTCTGCAATGAGCCTGCAAAGCCGCCCGTCTGCCATGAGCCTGCAAAGCCGTCAGCCTGCCATGAGCGTCGAGAGCCGTCAGCCAGCCATGAGCGTCGAGAGCCGTCAGCCAGCCATGAGCGTCGAGAGCCGTCAGCCTGCCATGAGCGTCGAGAGCCGTCAGCCTGCCATGAGCGTCGAGAGCCGTCAGCCTGCCATGAGCGTCGAGAGCCGTCAGCCAGCCATGAGCGTCGAGAGCCGTCAGCCAGCCATGAGCGTCCAGATTCGTCAGTCAGCCATGAGCTGCCCTTCAGCCTGAAACGGCTAGATACCCAGAACTGCCCATCAGTCCAGAGCTGTCTCTCTGTCCGGAGCTGCCTTTCAGTCCGGAGTTGCCCCTCTATCATGATCTCCCTCTCTATCTTGATCTACCTCTATATTCTGATCTATCCCTCTGTCTTGATCTATCTCTCTGTCCCGGTGCTGTCCCTATTAGTGATGTTACTAAGAGGATTTTGTGGGGGTAAAAGGAGGGTGGACATTCTTAGGGGGAGATGGAGGCTAGGATGGATTATGGTGGGGTGGGGACCTCGCCCGGAGCCTGAGCCACCACCGTGGTCAGATGCCCACCCAGACCCTCCCCTAGATTTTGTGCTGGTGCGCCCAGAGTTCGCACCTTATGGGGGGGGTTATGTCACGTTCCTGACCTATTTCTGTTAGTTTGTTATATGTGTTAGTTGGTCAGGACGTGAGTTTGGGTGGGCATTCTATGTTTTCTGTTTCTGTGTTGGTTTTGGGTTGCCTGGTATGGCTCATAATTAGAGGCAGGTGTTTGGCGTTCCTCTAATTAAGAGTCATATTTAGGTAGGCGTTGTCACAGTGTTCGTGGTGGGTGATTGTCTTCCGTGTCTGTGTAATTGTTTCCACCATACGGGACTGTTTACGGTTTGTTCGGTTTGTGTAGTCTGTGTGTGATGTGTGATGTCATTAGGTGAATGCACCAATTTGTAAGTCGCTCTGGATAAGAGCGTCTGCTAAATGACTTAAATGTAATGTAAATGTAGTCTAATTGTCCTATTCGTGCGTTCTTCTTGTTTTATGTAAGTTCGTCGTATAGGTCTGTCTACACCGTTTGTTGTTTTTGTTAGTTTAGTCAAGTTCGTGTTTTGTTAAATAAATTATGTCTTTTCACTACGCTGCGCCTTGGTTCCCTCAATACTCCTCCTCGTCAGATGAAGAGGAGGAGGACTGCCGTTACAACAACCTCTCCCTTTATTCAGATTACAACCTCTCCCTTTATTCAGATTACAACCTCTCCCTTTATTCAGATTACAATCTCTCCCTTTATTCAGATTACAACCTCTCCCTTTATTCAGATTACAATCTCTCCCTTTATTCAGATTACAACCTCTCCCTTTATTCAGATTACAATCTCTCCCTTTATTCAGATTACAACCTCTCCCTTCAGATTACAACCTCTCCCTTTATTCAGATTACAACCTCTCACTTTATTCAGATTACAACCTCTCCCTTTATTCAGATTACAATCTCTCCCTTTATTCAGATTACAACCTCTCCCTTTATTCAGATTACAATCTCTCCCTTTATTCAGATTACAACCTCTCCCTTTATTCAGATTACAATCTCTCCCTTTATTCAGATTACAACCTCTCCCTTTATTCAGATTACAACCTCTCCCTTTATTCAGATTACAACCTCTCCCTTTATTCAGATTACAACCTCTACCTTTACTCAGATTACAACCTCTCCCTTTATTCAGATTATAATCTCTCCCTTTATTCAGATTACAACCTCTCCCTTTATTCAGATTATAATCTCTCCCTTTATTCAGATTATAATCTCTCCCTTTATTCAGATTACAATCTCTCCCTTTATTCAGATTACAACCTCTCCCTTTATTCAGATTACAACCTCTCACTTTCAGGTATTTGAAAAGGGAATTATCTCCCAAATATCGTTATTTTTTAAAACAAGCCTTAGAAAATTGGTTACAATTTCAGTTTAATCCACCAGAAAAGACAGAACAAATAATACAACAAATATTGGGGTTAAACTCAAATGTACTAATTGATAAAAAAAAAGGTAGACTCTTCGTAAATGATATCGTAAACAGGGCTGGTGGAGTTATGTCACGCATGCAGCTAACAAACACATGTGGAAATGTCTGCTCTACCCAAAATCACAACCAACTGATTACTGCATTACCACAGAAATGGAAGAGGCAAGTAGAAGGGGGAGAAAGTAAGGAACTTGTCTTGCCGGCATTAAAGACCATAATTGGTTAAAGGAAATTGTGATAAATAAAAAAGTATACCAGTTTAATTTATGGACCCCAAAAAATTGACAGCCGTGCCATGTAGGTTGCAAAATAGTTTTTTGACGTACCGATTTCATGGCACATGGTTTAAGAACTTTTCAATTTAAATTATTATACATAATTCTTGCAACCAATAAAATGTTATATTTATATGGGGGAATACAATCTTCCCAGCTCTGCAGATTCTGCTGTGAGGAGGCAGAGTCATTAGATCATTTATTTTGGTATTGTCCGCATGTAGCTTGTTTTTGGTCACAGGTCCAAGAATGGCTGAAGAATTGCAATATTTACCCGCAGATAGCACTCCTGGGTGATCTGAAAAGTCATAGTCAATCGATCAATAATTTAATAATACTTTTAGCAAAAAAAAAATATTTTCAATTTATAATCTGTAGAAACTATGAGAATAGAAAGGTTCAGTACTTTTGTGAAACATCACAGTTGATAAATATATGGCAAATAGAAATCCAATATGGATGGTGTTAAGAGATAGATGGGAGGGACTGAATGGAGCTGAGCGGTGGGACTAATAACAACTTAAAGCAAGATTTTTTTTTAAATGTATAACATACTGGGCCTGTAAAACGTATACATAGGTCAAGAACTTTTGTGAAAGAGCAAAGTTTGAAAGATATGACAAATAAAAATCAAACCGGATGGACATCAGAAATAGAGGTTGAGAGTAGAGGAAGGACATCAGTAATAGATGGGAGAGGTTGAGGGTAGAGGAAGGACATCAGTAATAGATGGGAGAGGTTGAGGGTAGAGGAAGGACATCAGTAATAGATGGGAGAGGTTGAGGGTAGAGGAAGGACATCAGTAATAGATGGGAGAGGTTGAGGGTAGAGGAAGGACATCAGAAATAGATGGGAGAGGTTGAGGAAAGAGGAAGGACATCAGTAATAGATGGGAGAGGTTGAGGGTAGAGGAAGGACATCAGTAATAGATGGGAGAGGTTGAGGGTAGAGGAAGGACATCAGTAATAGATGGGAGAGGTTGAGGGTAGAGGAAGGACATCAGTAATAGATGGGAGAGGTTGAGGGTAGAGGAAGGACATCAGTAATAGATGGGAGAGGTTGAGGGTAGAGGAAGGACATCAGTAATAGATGGGAGAGGATGAGGGTAGAGGAAGGACATCAGTAATAGATGGGAGAGGTTGAGGGTAGAGGAAGGACATCAGTAATAGATGGGAGAGGTTGATGGTAGAGGAAGGACATCAGTAATAGATGGGAGAGGTAGAGGGTAGAGGAAGGACATCAGTAATAGATGGGAGAGGTTGAGGGTAGAGGAAGGACATCAGTAATAGATGGGAGAGGTTGAGGGTAGAGGAAGGACATCAGTAATAGATGGGAGAGGTTGAGGGTAGAGGAAGGACATCAGTAATAGATGGGAGAGGATGAGGGTAGAGGAAGGACATGGGTAATAGATGGGAGAGGTTGAGGGTAGAGGAAGGACATCAGTAATAGATGGGAGAGGTTGAGGGTAGAGGAAGGACATCAGTAATAGATGGGAGAGGTTGAGGGTAGAGGAAGGACATCAGTAATAGATGGGAGAGGTAGAGGGTAGAGGAAGGACATCAGTAATAGATGGGAGAGGTAGAGGGTAGAGGAAGGACATCAGTAATAGATGGGAGAGGTTGAGGGTAGAGGAAGGACATCAGTAATAGATGGGAGAGGTTGAGGGTAGAGGAAGGACATCAGTAATAGATGGGAGAGGTTGAGGGTAGAGGAAGGACATCAGTAATAGATGGGAGAGGTTGAGGGTAGAGGAAGGACATCAGTAATAGATGGGAGAGGTTGAGGGTAGAGGAAGGACATCAGTAATAGATGGGAGAGGTTGAGGGTAGAGGAAGGACATCAGTAATAGATGGGAGAGGTTGAGGGTAGAGGAAGGACATCAGTAATAGATGGGAGAGGTTGAGGCTAGAGGAAGGACATCAGTAATAGATGGGAGAGGTTGAGGGTAGAGGAAGGACATCAGTAATAGATGGGAGAGGTTGAGGGTAGAGGAAGGACATCAGTAATAGAGGTTGAGGGTAGAGGAAGGACAGGAGTAAAAAGTAACAAAATAGAACTATTGTAAAATAGATTGTGTTCGTAAAATCTATATAGTATGAATAAGCAGGAAGTAGAAGCCTAGTGTTGTTGTTCACTAGTTTACTCCGATTGGGGGAGGGGTGGTAGGGTTGGAGGGGAATAAAGGAGATATATATATTTTTAAAGATATGTATATATATGTATGTATGTATGTATGTATGTATGTATGTATGTATGTATGTATGTATATGTAGTGATGGAGTGCTGCATCAGATGACCTGGCCTCCACAATCACCCGAACTCAACCCCAATTGAGATGATTTGGGATGAGTTGGTCCGCAGAGTGAAGGAAAAGCAGCCAACAAGTCCTCAGCATATGTGGGAAATCCTTCAAGACTGTTGGAAAAGCATTCCAGGTGAAGCTGGTTGAGAGAATGCCAAGAGTGCGCAAAGCTGTCATCAAGGTAAAAGGTGGCTACTTTGAAGAAGTTTTTTGGTTACTACATGATTCCATATGTGTTATTTCATAGTTTTAATGTCTTCACTATTATTCTACAATATAGAAAATAGTATTAATAAAGAAAAACCCTTGAATGAGTAGGTGTGTCTACACTTTTGACTCAGATACATATATATATATACATATATATGTATATACATATATGATGTGATGCAGACAATTACATTTATGGAAGCCATCTGCAATATCAAATCTGATACACAGATTTCAGAGAGAGTGTGTGTCTAATATTAAATCTGATCTACCACTCATGTTTTATTTTACAATAAATAATATTTAGACGGTTTAGTTTTACCAGTTCTTTTTATATATATAAAAAAAAATACATAAATTATACAGTGGCCTGAAAACGCAAGGTTTAACGATGGATTGCACAGTGATGTGTAATTCCTATTGGAATCCAGCCAGAGTGGGGATATCCAATATGTTTTATTCCCTCGTAACCTGCATTCAGAATGACGGGTTGGGAAGACTAAGATATGAGATTACCTAAACCAACTAAACTGGAACAACCGTTTCAGTAACGGGTGCAATAAACACAAAAACACACACGAGCACACACACACACACACACACACACACACACACACACACACACACACACACACACACAGGATTTACAGTTACCCACAAGGATATTAATACTGTACAAACACACACACACACACATACACCACACACACACACACACACACACACACACACACACACAGGGGTTGGGGGATGTGTGGGTGTGTGTGGGGGGAGTGTGTGTGTGGGGGTGGGGTGTGTGGGGAGTGGGGGGGGATGTGTGTATGGGGATGTATGTGTGTGTGTGGGGGGGGGGGGGGGTGACTTCTCAAGCTCTATTCAAAATTCCTCATTGATCAGAGTTTACATGTTCACACACTGAGTCTACAAAACATTAAGAACAGCTGCTCGTTCCATGACAGACTGACCAGGTGAATCCAGGTGGAAGCTATGACCCCTTATTGATCTCACCTATTAAATCCACTTCAATCAGTGTCGATGAAGGGGAGGAGACGGGGGATTTTTAAGCCTTGGGACAACTGAGACATGGATTGTGTATGTGTGTCATTCAGAGGGTGAATGGGTAAGACAAAATATTTACGTGCCTTGGAATGGGGTGTGGTAATAGGTGCCAGGCGCTCCGGTTTGTGTCAAGAACTGCAACGCTGCTGGGTTTATCACATTCAACAGTTTCCCTTCTGTATCAAGAATGGTCCACCACCCAAAGGACATCCAGCCAACTTGACACAACTGTGGGAAGCATTGGAGTCAACATGGGCCTAACCTTAAGATGTCAGAGTTAATGCCTAAACTTCCACTGAGTGGCCAGGATCTGAAGCTCATCACTATGGGGTGAGCTCTACTGACTCCACTGAGTGGCCAGGATCTGAAGCTCATCACTATGGGGTGAGCTCTACTGACTCCACTGAGTGGCCACTAGCTGAAGCTCATCACTATGGGGTGAGCTCTACTGACTCCACTGAGTGGCCAGGATCTGAAGCTCATCACTATGGGGTGAGCTCTACTGACTCCACTGAGTGGCCACTAGCTGAAGCTCATCACTATGGGGTGAGCTCTACTGACTCCACTGAGTGGCCAGGATCTGAAGCTCATCACTATGGGGTGAGCTCTACTGACTCCACTGAGTGGCCAGGATCTGAAGCTCATCACTATGGGGTGAGCTCTACTGACTCCACTGAGTGGCCACTAGCTGAAGCTCATCACTATGGGGTGAGCTCTACTGACTCCACTGAGTGGCCACTAGCTGAAGCTCATCACTATGGGGTGAGCTCTACTGACTCCACTGAGTGGCCACTAGCTGAAGCTCATCACTATGGGGTGAGCTCTACTGACTCCACTGAGTGGCCAGGATCTGAAGCTCATCACTATGGGGTGAGCTCTACTGACTCCACTGAGTGGCCAGGATCTGAAGCTCATCACTATGGGGTGCGCTCTACTGACTCCACTGAGTGGCCAGGATCTGAAGCTCATCACTATGGGGTGAGCTCTACTGACTCCACTGAGTGGCCAGGATCTGAAGCTCATCACTATGGGGTGAGGTCTACTGACTCCACTGAGTGGCCAGGATCTGAAGCTCATCACTATGGGGTGAGATCTACTGACTCCACTGAGTGGCCAGGATCTGAAGCTCATCACTATGGGGTGAGGTCTACTGACTCCACTGAGTGGCCAGGATCTGAAGCTCATCACTATGGGGTGAGCTCTACTGACTCCACTGAGTGGCCACTAGCTGAAGCTCATCACTATGGGGTGAGCTCTACTGACTCCACTGAGTGGCCAGGATCTGAAGCTCATCACTATGGGGTGAGCTCTACTGACTCCACTGAGTGGCCAGGATCTGAAGCTCATCACTATGGGGTGAGCTCTACTGACTCCACTGAGTGGCCACTAGCTGAAGCTCATCACTATGGGGTGAGCTCTACTGACTCCACTGAGTGGCCAGGATCTGAAGCTCATCACTATGGGGTGAGCTCTACTGACTCCACTGAGTGGCCACTAGCTGAAGCTCATCACTATGGGGTGAGCTCTACTGACTCCACTGAGTGGCCACTAGCTGAAGCTCATCACTATGGGGTGAGCTCTACTGACTCCACTGAGTGGCCAGGATCTGAAGCTCATCACTATGGGGTGAGCTCTACTGACTCCACTGAGTGGCCAGGATCTGAAGCTCATCACTATGGGGTGAGCTCTACTGACTCCACTGAGTGGCCAGGATCTGAAGCTCATCACTATGGGGTGAGCTCTACTGACTCCACTGAGTGGCCAGGATCTGAAGCTCATCACTATGGGGTGAGCTCTACTGACTCCACTGAGTGGCCAGGATCTGAAGCTCATCACTATGGGGTGAGCTCTACTGACTCCACTGAGTGGCCAGGATCTGAAGCTCATCACTATGGGGTGAGCTCTACTGACTCCACTGAGTGGCCACTAGCTGAAGCTCATCACTATGGGGTGAGCTCTACTGACTCCACTGAGTGGCCAGGATCTGAAGCTCATCACTATGGGGTGAGCTCTACTGACTCCACTGAGTGGCCACTAGCTGAAGCTCATCACTATGGGGTGAGCTCTACTGACTCCACTGAGTGGCCACTAGCTGAAGCTCATCACTATGGGGTGAGCTCTACTGACTCCACTGAGTGGCCAGGATCTGAAGCTCATCACTATGGGGTGAGCTCTACTGACTCCACTGAGTGGCCAGGATCTGAAGCTCATCACTATGGGGTGAGCTCTACTGACTCCACTGAGTGGCCAGGATCTGAAGCTCATCACTATGGGGTGAGCTCTACTGACTCCACTGAGTGGCCAGGATCTGAAGCTCATCACTATGGGGTGAGCTCTACTGACTCCACTGAGTGGCCAGGATCTGAAGCTCATCACTATGGGGTGAGCTCTACTGACTCCACTGAGTGGCCAGGATCTGAAGCTCATCACTATGGGGTGAGCTCTACTGACTCCACTGAGTGGCCACTAGCTGAAGCTCATCACTATGGGGTGAGCTCTACTGACTCCACTGAGTGGCCAGGATCTGAAGCTCATCACTATGGGGTGAGCTCTACTGACTCCACTGAGTGGCCACTAGCTGAAGCTCATCACTATGGGGTGAGCTCTACTGACTCCACTGAGTGGCCACTAGCTGAAGCTCATCACTATGGGGTGAGCTCTACTGACTCCACTGAGTGGCCAGGATCTGAAGCTCATCACTATGGGGTGAGCTCTACTGACTCCACTGAGTGGCCAGGATCTGAAGCTCATCACTATGGGGTGAGCTCTACTGACTCCACTGAGTGGCCAGGATCTGAAGCTCATCACTATGGGGTGAGCTCTACTGACTCCACTGAGTGGCCAGGATCTGAAGCTCATCACTATGGGGTGAGCTCTACTGACTCCACTGAGTGGCCAGGATCTGAAGCTCATCACTATGGGGTGAGCTCTACTGACTCCACTGAGTGGCCAGGATCTGAAGCTCATCACTATGGGGTGAGCTCTACTGACTCCACTGAGTGGCCACTAGCTGAAGCTCATCACTATGGGGTGAGCTCTACTGACTCCACTGAGTGGCCAGGATCTGAAGCTCATCACTATGGGGTGAGCTCTACTGACTCCACTGAGTGGCCAGGATCTGAAGCTCATCACTATGGGGTGAGCTCTACTGACTCCACTGAGTGGCCAGGATCTGAAGCTCATCACTATGGGGTGAGCTCTACTGACTCCACTGAGTGGCCACTAGCTGAAGCTCATCACTATGGGGTGAGCTCTACTGACTCCACTGAGTGGCCAGGATCTGAAGCTCATCACTATGGGGTGAGCTCTACTGACTCCACTGAGTGGCCAGGATCTGAAGCTCATCACTATGGGGTGAGCTCTACTGACTCCACTGAGTGGCCACTAGCTGAAGCTCATCACTATGGGGTGAGCTCTACTGACTCCACTGAGTGGCCAGGATCTGAAGCTCATCACTATGGGGTGAGCTCTACTGACTCCACTGAGTGGCCAGGATCTGAAGCTCATCACTATGGGGTGAGCTCTACTGACTCCACTGAGTGGCCAGGATCTGAAGCTCATCACTATGGGGTGAGCTCTACTGACTCCACTGAGTGGCCAGGATCTGAAGCTCATCACTATGGGGTGAGCTCTACTGACTCCACTGAGTGGCCAGGATCTGAAGCTCATCACTATGGGGTGAGCTCTACTGACTCCACTGAGTGGCCAGGATCTGAAGCTCATCACTATGGGGTGAGCTCTACTGACTCCACTGAGTGGCCACTAGCTGAAGCTCATCACTATGGGGTGAGCTCTACTGACTCCACTGAGTGGCCAGGATCTGAAGCTCATCACTATGGGGTGAGCTCTACTGACTCCACTGAGTGGCCACTAGCTGAAGCTCATCACTATGGGGTGAGCTCTACTGACTCCACTGTGTGGCCACTAGCTGAAGCTCATCACTATGGGGTGAGCTCTACTGACTCCACTGAGTGGCCAGGATCTGAAGCTCATCACTATGGGGTGAGCTCTACTGACTCCACTGAGTGGCCAGGATCTGAAGCTCATCACTATGGGGTGAGCTCTACTGACTCCACTGAGTGGCCAGGATCTGAAGCTCATCACTATGGGGTGAGCTCTACTGACTCCACTGAGTGGCCAGGATCTGAAGCTCATCACTATGGGGTGAGCTCTACTGACTCCACTGAGTGGCCAGGATCTGAAGCTCATCACTATGGGGTGAGCTCTACTGACTCCACTGAGTGGCCAGGATCTGAAGCTCATCACTATGGGGTGAGCTCTACTGACTCCACTGAGTGGCCACTAGCTGAAGCTCATCACTATGGGGTGAGCTCTACTGACTCCACTGAGTGGCCACTAGCTGAAGCTCATCACTATGGGGTGAGCTCTACTGACTCCACTGAGTGGCCACTAGCTGAAGCTCATCACTATGGGGTGAGCTCTACTGACTCCACTGAGTGGCCACTAGCTGAAGCTCATCACTATGGGGTGAGCTCTACTGACTCCACTGAGTGGCCACTAGCTGAAGCTCATCACTATGGGGTGAGCTCTACTGACTCCACTGAGTGGCCACTAGCTGAAGCTCATCACTATGGGGTGAGCTCTACTGACTCCACTGAGTGGCCAGGATCTGAAGCTCATCACTATGGGGTGAGCTCTACTGACTCCACTGAGTGGCCACTAGCTGAAGCTCATCACTATGGGGTGAGCTCTACTGACTCCACTGAGTGGCCAGGATCTGAAGCTCATCACTATGGGGTGAGCTCTACTGACTCCACTGAGTGGCCACTAGCTGAAGCTCATCACTATGGGGTGAGCTCTACTGACTCCACTGAGTGGCCACTAGCTGAAGCTTATCACTATGGGGTGAGCTCTACTGACTCCACTGAGTGGCCACTAGCTGAAGCTCATCACTATGGGGTGAGCTCTACTGACTCCACTGAGTGGCCACTAGCTGAAGCTCATCACTATGGGGTGAGCTCTACTGACTCCACTGAGTGGCCACTAGCTGAAGCTCATCACTATGGGGTGAGCTCTACTGACTCCACTGAGTGGCCACTAGCTGAAGCTCATCACTATGGGGTGAGCTCTACTGACTCCACTGAGTGGCCAGGATCTGAAGCTCATCACTATGGGGTGAGCTCTACTGACTCCACTGAGTGGCCAGGATCTGAAGCTCATCACTATGGGGTGAGCTCTACTGACTCCACTGAGTGGCCAGGATCTGAAGCTCATCACTATGGGGTGAGCTCTACTGACTCCACTGAGTGGCCAGGATCTGAAGCTCATCACTATGGGGTGAGCTCTACTGACTCCACTGAGTGGCCAGGATCTGAAGCTCATCACTATGGGGTGAGCTCTACTGACTCCACTGAGTGGCCACTAGCTGAAGCTCATCACTATGGGGTGAGCTCTACTGACTCCACTGAGTGGCCACTAGCTGAAGCTCATCACTATGGGGTGAGCTCTACTGACTCCACTGAGTGGCCAGGATCTGAAGCTCATCACTATGGGGTGAGCTCTACTGACTCCACTGAGTGGCCAGGATCTGAAGCTCATCACTATGGGGTGAGCTCTACTGACTCCACTGAGTGGCCAGGATCTGAAGCTCATCACTATGGGGTGAGCTCTACTGACTCCACTGAGTGGCCAGGATCTGAAGCTCATCACTATGGGGTGAGCTCTACTGACTCCACTGAGTGGCCACTAGCTGAAGCTCATCACTATGGGGTGAGCTCTACTGACTCCACTGAGTGGCCACTAGCTGAAGCTCATCACTATGGGGTGAGCTCTACTGACTCCACTGAGTGGCCACTAGCTGAAGCTCATCACTATGGGGTGAGCTCTACTGACTCCACTGAGTGGCCACTAGCTGAAGCTCATCACTATGGGGTGAGCTCTACTGACTCCACTGAGTGGCCACTAGCTGAAGCTCATCACTATGGGGTGAGCTCTACTGACTCCACTGAGTGGCCACTAGCTGAAGCTCATCACTATGGGGTGAGCTCTACTGACTCCACTGAGTGGCCAGGATCTGAAGCTCATCACTATGGGGTGAGCTCTACTGACTCCACTGAGTGGCCACTAGCTGAAGCTCATCACTATGGGGTGAGCTCTACTGACTCCACTGAGTGGCCAGGATCTGAAGCTCATCACTATGGGGTGAGCTCTACTGACTCCACTGAGTGGCCACTAGCTGAAGCTCATCACTATGGGGTGAGCTCTACTGACTCCACTGAGTGGCCACTAGCTGAAGCTCATCACTATGGGGTGAGCTCTACTGACTCCACTGAGTGGCCAGGATCTGAAGCTCATCACTATGGGGTGAGCTCTACTGACTCCACTGAGTGGCCACTAGCTGAAGCTCATCACTATGGGGTGAGCTCTACTGACTCCACTGAGTGGCCACTAGCTGAAGCTCATCACTATGGGGTGAGCTCTACTGACTCCACTGAGTGGCCACTAGCTGAAGCTCATCACTATGGGGTGAGCTCTACTGACTCCACTGAGTGGCCACTAGCTGAAGCTCATCACTATGGGGTGAGCTCTACTGACTCCACTGAGTGGCCACTAGCTGAAGCTCATCACTATGGGGTGAGCTCTACTGACTCCACTGAGTGGCCACTAGCTGAAGCTCATCACTATGGGGTGAGCTCTACTGACTCCACTGAGTGGCCACTAGCTGAAGCTCATCACTATGGGGTGAGCTCTACTGACTCCACTGAGTGGCCACTAGCTGAAGCTCATCACTATGGGGTGAGCTCTACTGACTCCACTGAGTGGCCACTAGCTGAAGCTCATCACTATGGGGTGAGCTCTACTGACTCCACTGAGTGGCCACTAGCTGAAGCTCATCACTATGGGGTGAGCTCTACTGACTCCACTGAGTGGCCAGGATCTGAAGCTCATCACTATGGGGTGAGCTCTACTGACTCCACTGAGTGGCCAGGAGCTGAAGCTCATCACTATGGGGTGAGCTCTACTGACTCCACTGAGTGGCCACTAGCTGAAGCTCATCACTATGGGGTGAGCTCTACTGACTCCACTGAGTGGCCACTAGCTGAAGCTCATCACTATGGGGTGAGCTCTACTGACTCCACTGAGTGGCCACTAGCTGAAGCTCATCACTATGGGGTGAGCTCTACTGACTCCACTGAGTGGCCACTAGCTGAAGCTCATCACTATGGGGTGAGCTCTACTGACTCCACTGAGTGGCCACTAGCTGAAGCTCATCACTATGGGGTGAGCTCTACTGACTCCACTGAGTGGCCACTAGCTGAAGCTCATCACTATGGGGTGAGCTCTACTGACTCCACTGAGTGGCCACTAGCTGAAGCTCATCACTATGGGGTGAGCTCTACTGACTCCACTGAGTGGCCACTAGCTGAAGCTCATCACTATGGGGTGAGCTCTACTGACTCCACTGAGTGGCCACTAGCTGAAGCTCATCACTATGGGGTGAGCTCTACTGACTCCACTGAGTGGCCACTAGCTGAAGCTCATCACTATGGGGTGAGCTCTACTGACTCCACTGAGTGGCCACTAGCTGAAGCTCATCACTATGGGGTGAGCTCTACTGACTCCACTGAGTGGCCACTAGCTGAAGCTCATCACTATGGGGTGAGCTCTACTGACTCCACTGAGTGGCCACTAGCTGAAGCTCATCACTATGGGGTGAGCTCTACTGACTCCACTGAGTGGCCACTAGCTGAAGCTCATCACTATGGGGTGAGCTCTACTGACTCCACTGAGTGGCCACTAGCTGAAGCTCATCACTATGGGGTGAGCTCTACTGACTCCACTGAGTGGCCAGGATCTGAAGCTCATCACTATGGGGTGAGCTCTACTGACTCCACTGAGTGGCCACTAGCTGAAGCTCATCACTATGGGGTGAGCTCTACTGACTCCACTGAGTGGCCAGGATCTGAAGCTCATCACTATGGGGTGAGCTCTACTGACTCCACTGAGTGGCCACTAGCTGAAGCTCATCACTATGGGGTGAGCTCTACTGACTCCACTGAGTGGCCACGAGCTGAAGCTCATCACTATGGGGTGAGCTCTACTGACTCCACTGAGTGGCCACTAGCTGAAGCTCATCACTATGGGGTGAGCTCTACTGACTCCACTGAGTGGCCACTAGCTGAAGCTCATCACTATGGGGTGAGCTCTACTGACTCCACTGAGTGGCCACTAGCTGAAGCTCATCACTATGGGGTGAGCTCTACTGACTCCACTGAGTGGCCACTAGCTGAAGCTCATCACTATGGGGTGAGCTCTACTGACTCCACTGAGTGGCCACTAGCTGAAGCTCATCACTATGGGGTGAGCTCTACTGACTCCACTGAGTGGCCACTAGCTGAAGCTCATCACTATGGGGTGAGCTCTACTGACTCCACTGAGTGGCCACGATCTGAAGCTCATCACTATGGGGTGAGCTCTACTGACTCCACTGAGTGGCCACTAGCTGAAGCTCATCACTATGGGGTGAGCTCTACTGACTCCACTGAGTGGCCACTAGCTGAAGCTCATCACTATGGGGTGAGCTCTACTGACTCCACTGAGTGGCCACTAGCTGAAGCTCATCACTATGGGGTGAGCTCTACTGACTCCACTGAGTGGCCACTAGCTGAAGCTCATCACTATGGGGTGAGCTCTACTGACTCCACTGAGTGGCCACTAGCTGAAGCTCATCACTATGGGGTGAGCTCTACTGACTCCACTGAGTGGCCACTAGCTGAAGCTCATCACTATGGGGTGAGCTCTACTGACTCCACTGAGTGGCCACTAGCTGAAGCTCATCACTATGGGGTGAGCTCTACTGACTCCACTGAGTGGCCAGGATCTGAAGCTCATCACTATGGGGTGAGCTCTACTGACTCCACTGAGTGGCCACTAGCTGAAGCTCATCACTATGGGGTGAGCTCTACTGACTCCACTGAGTGGCCACTAGCTGAAGCTCATCACTATGGGGTGAGCTCTACTGACTCCACTGAGTGGCCACTAGCTGAAGCTCATCACTATGGGGTGAGCTCTACTGACTCCACTGAGTGGCCACTAGCTGAAGCTCATCACTATGGGGTGAGCTCTACTGACTCCACTGAGTGGCCACTAGCTGAAGCTCATCACTATGGGGTGAGCTCTACTGACTCCACTGAGTGGCCACTAGCTGAAGCTCATCACTATGGGGTGAGCTCTACTGACTCCACTGAGTGGCCAGGAGCTGAAGCTCATCACTATGGGGTGAGCTCTACTGACTCCACTGAGTGGCCACTAGCTGAAGCTCATCACTATGGGGTGAGCTCTACTGACTCCACTGAGTGGCCACTAGCTGAAGCTCATCACTATGGGGTGAGCTCTACTGACTCCACTGAGTGGCCACTAGCTGAAGCTCATCACTATGGGGTGAGCTCTACTGACTCCACTGAGTGGCCACTAGCTGAAGCTCATCACTATGGGGTGAGCTCTACTGACTCCACTGAGTGGCCACTAGCTGAAGCTCATCACTATGGGGTGAGCTCTACTGACTCCACTGAGTGGCCACTAGCTGAAGCTCATCACTATGGGGTGAGC
This sequence comes from Salvelinus fontinalis, assembly GCF_029448725.1. NCBI lineage: Eukaryota > Metazoa > Chordata > Actinopteri > Salmoniformes > Salmonidae > Salvelinus > Salvelinus fontinalis. The sequence goes on from NW_026600540.1 coordinate 195,281, forward strand.
TCTACTGACTCCACTGAGTGGCCACTAGCTGAAGCTCATCACTATGGGGTGAGCTCTACTGACTCCACTGAGTGGCCACTAGCTGAAGCTCATCACTATGGGGTGAGCTCTACTGACTCCACTGAGTGGCCACTAGCTGAAGCTCATCACTATGGGGTGAGCTCTACTGACTCCACTGAGTGGCCACTAGCTGAAGCTCATCACTATGGGGTGAGCTCTACTGACTCCACTGAGTGGCCACTAGCTGAAGCTCATCACTATGGGGTGAGCTCTACTGACTCCACTGAGTGGCCACTAGCTGAAGCTCATCACTATGGGGTGAGCTCTACTGACTCCACTGAGTGGCCACTAGCTGAAGCTCATCACTATGGGGTGAGCTCTACTGACTCCACTGAGTGGCCACTAGCTGAAGCTCATCACTATGGGGTGAGCTCTACTGACTCCACTGAGTGGCCACTAGCTGAAGCTCATCACTATGGGGTGAGCTCTACTGACTCCACTGAGTGGCCACTAGCTGAAGCTCATCACTATGGGGTGAGCTCTACTGACTCCACTGAGTGGCCACTAGCTGAAGCTCATCACTATGGGGTGAGCTCTACTGACTCCACTGAGTGGCCACTAGCTGAAGCTCATCACTATGGGGTGAGCTCTACTGACTCCACTGAGTGGCCACTAGCTGAAGCTCATCACTATGGGGTGAGCTCTACTGACTCCACTGAGTGGCCACTAGCTGAAGCTCATCACTATGGGGTGAGCTCTACTGACTCCACTGAGTGGCCACTAGCTGAAGCTCATCACTATGGGGTGAGCTCTACTGACTCCACTGAGTGGCCACTAGCTGAAGCTCATCACTATGGGGTGAGCTCTACTGACTCCACTGAGTGGCCACTAGCTGAAGCTCATCACTATGGGGTGAGCTCTACTGACTCCACTGAGTGGCCACTAGCTGAAGCTCATCACTATGGGGTGAGCTCTACTGACTCCACTGAGTGGCCACTAGCTGAAGCTCATCACTATGGGGTGAGCTCTACTGACTCCACTGAGTGGCCACTAGCTGAAGCTCATCACTATGGGGTGAGCTCTACTGACTCCACTGAGTGGCCACTAGCTGAAGCTCATCACTATGGGGTGAGCTCTACTGACTCCACTGAGTGGCCACTAGCTGAAGCTCATCACTATGGGGTGAGCTCTACTGACTCCACTGAGTGGCCACTAGCTGAAGCTCATCACTATGGGGTGAGCTCTACTGACTCCACTGAGTGGCCACTAGCTGAAGCTCATCACTATGGGGTGAGCTCTACTGACTCCACTGAGTGGCCACTAGCTGAAGCTCATCACTATGGGGTGAGCTCTACTGACTCCACTGAGTGGCCACTAGCTGAAGCTCATCACTATGGGGTGAGCTCTACTGACTCCACTGAGTGGCCACTAGCTGAAGCTCATCACTATGGGGTGAGCTCTACTGACTCCACTGAGTGGCCACTAGCTGAAGCTCATCACTATGGGGTGAGCTCTACTGACTCCACTGAGTGGCCACTAGCTGAAGCTCATCACTATGGGGTGAGCTCTACTGACTCCACTGAGTGGCCACTAGCTGAAGCTCATCACTATGGGGTGATCTCTACTGACTCCACTGAGTGGCCACTAGCTGAAGCTCATCACTATGGGGTGATCTCTACTGACTCCACTGAGTAGCCACTAGCTGAAGCTCATCACTATGGGGTGATCTCTACTGACTCCACTGAGTGGCCAGGATCTGAAGCTCATCACTATGGGGTGAGCTCTACTGACTCCACTGAGTGGCCACTAGCTGAAGCTCATCACTATGGGGTGAGCTCTACTGACTCCACTGAGTGGCCACTAGCTGAAGCTCATCACTATGGGGTGAGCTCTACTGACTCCACTGAGTGGCCACTAGCTGAAGCTCATCACTATGGGGTGAGCTCTACTGACTCCACTGAGTGGTCTCTCTCTCTCTCTCTCTCTCTCTCTCTCTCTCTCTCTCTCTCTCTCTCTCTCTCTCTCTCTCTCTCTCTCTCTCTCTCTCTCTCTCTCTCTCTCTCTCTCTCTCTCTCTCTCTCTCTCTCTCTCTCTCTCTCTCTCTCTCTCTCTCTCTCTCTCTCTCTCTCTCTCTCTCTCTCTCTCTCTCTCTCTCTCTCTCTCTCTCTCTCTCTCTCTCTCTCTCTCTCTCTGATCATTGTCCCTTTCTGTCTGGTTTTTATTGTTGCTTAAAGAATGGTCACGTACACCCTTAGAAAAAAACGGTTCTCTCTAGAACCTAAACGGGTTCTTCGGCTGTCCCTTTGAAGAACCTGTTTTGGTTCTATGTAAAACCCATTCCACAGAGGGTTCTAACCTGGAACCAAAAAGGTTTCTTCAAAGGGTTCTCCTACGAGGACAGCCAAAGAACCCTTTTGGAACCCTTTTTTTTTAAAGAGTGTACAGTAAAATCTTAGTATAAAAGCAAATCGTTGTGAAAAGCAACGCTGGTAAAAAGCACAGTGGACTGTCTTGTTCAGTGTATGAAGTAGAAGACTTGACACTATGTACCGAAGTCACACGGAGTGTTTTGTGGACTAATCTCCTCCGGTGTGTGAGGTCAGTAGAGTTTCCATTGTTACTGTGCAGCTGTGCACCAATCCCTCACTAAGTACAGGAACAGACTGTACGGTCAGAATGGGTGGATATACACACACACACGCGCGCACACACACACACACACACACACACACACACACACACACACACACACACACACACACACACACACACACACACACACACACACACACACACACACACACACACACACACACACACACACACACACACACACACACACACAGTCTGTGTAATGACCACAGACACCCTCTGAACCTGAGGCCGCTTTCACCTCCTGTCTGTCTGTCTGTCTGTCTGTCTGTCTGTCTGTCTGTCTGTCTGTCTGTCTGTCTGTCTGTCTGTCTGTCTGTCTGTCTGTCTGTCTGTCTGTCTGTCTGTCTGTCGGTCTCTGTCTGTCTCTCTGTCTCTCTCTCTGTCTCTCTCTCTCTCTGTCTCTCTGTCTGTCTCTCTCTCTCTCTCTCTCTGTCTCTCTCTGTCTCCCTCTCTCTCCCTCTCTCTCTCTCACTAAAGTAGTGCACTATATAGGGAATAGGGTGACATAGGGCTCACTCACGATGACGTCTGGCTACGCAGGAGTAGTGTTCATGAGAACATGAGGGTGTGGTATGTGAACATATGTGTTTGTCTGGGGTTAGAGCCAAGGTGTTGGGGGGTGGGGTGATGTGTTTGTGTGTGTGTGTGTACCAGTCCTGCTCTCTGTGCCCTAGCGACTTTGGCGCCTCACTTCCTGCTTTGGTTCCCATCAGTGGAATTTGATTGGCTCATTACCAGAACAGGACGCACCCACTAATTCCAGGGTTTTCTTTGTGTTGACTACTACAATGCATTCCATGGAACTCTCAGTAAGAATGTTAGCAGTCATTAATGACAGAATTTTTTATTTATCCTTTATTTAACTAGGCAAGTCAGTTAAGAACAAGTTCTTATTTTCAATGACGGCCTACCGGGGAACAGTGGGTTAACTGCCTTGTTCAGGGGCAGAACAACAAAAGATTTACCTTGTCAGCTCGGGAATTTGATCTTGCAACCTTTCGGTTACTGGCCCTACACTCTAACCACTAGGCTACCTGCCGCCCCTACGCTCTAACCACTAGGCTACCTGCCGCCCCTACGCTCTAACCACTAGGCTACCTGCCGCCCCTACGCTCTAACCACTAGGCTACCTGCCGCCCCTACGCTCTAACCACCAGGCTACCTGCCGCCCCTACGCTCTAACCACCAGGCTACCTGCAGCCTCTACGCTCTAACCACCAGGCTACCTGCCGCCCCTACGCTCTAACCACCAGGCTACCTGCCGCCCCTACGCTCTAACCACCAGGCTACCTGCCGCCCCTACGCTCTAACCACTAGGCTACCTGCCGCCCCTACGCTCTAACCACTAGGCTACCTGCCGCCCCTACGCTCTAACCACTAGGTTACCTGCCGCCTCTACGCTCTAACCACTAGGCTACCTGCCGCCCCTACGCTCTAACCACCAGGCTACCTGCCGCCCCTACGCTCTAACCACTAGGCTACCTGCCGTCCCTACGCTCTAACCACTAGGCTACCTGCCGCCCCTACGCTCTAACCACTAGGCTACCTGCCGCCCCTACGCTCTAACCACTTGGCTACCTGCCGCCCCTACACTCTAACCAATAGGCTACCTGCCGCCCCTACGCTCTAACCACTAGGTTACCTGCCGCCCCTACGCTCTAACCACTAGGCTACCTGCCGCCCCTACGCTCTAACCAATAGGCTACCTGCCGCCCCTACACTCTAACCACTAGGTTACCTGCCACCTCTACACTCTAACCACTAGACTACCTGCCGCCCCTACACTCTTACCACTAGGCTACCTGCCACCCCTACACTCTAACCACTAGGCTACCTGCCGCCTAGTGGTTAGAGCAGTGGTTCTTAACCTGAGTTCGATCGAACCCCAGGGGTTCGGTGAGTCAGTCTCAGGGGTTCGGCGGAGGTCAAGACACACATCCGACTCATATGATTCGTGATGACACGCCCCGCTTGGCCATCATTGGCTGCAGGTGATCACGCTACATCGCTTGGCCTATCTGTGCTGCAGGGAATTTGGTGCGCTCAGTAGTCGACTTGTGACTGTCGTGATGGTACGTCTTGTGATTTCTTTCTTAATATTTTAATCCCTTCATACTTACTATGTCGAGCAAAAAAAGAAAGTGGTCGGACGAATATCTACAATATGGATTCACATGTATAACGGAACGTGATGGGAGTCAGCGTCCTAACTGCATGATTTGCAATGCCAAGTTGAGCAATTCTAGTCTAGCACCGGCAAAACTAAGAGAACACTTCCTTAAGCTGCATGGAGATGGAAAATACAAGAACACAACGCTCGCTGAATTCAAGGTGAAGAGAGCCAGATTCGATGAAAAGGCTACTCTGCTTGTTCTCGGCGTTGTACCCATCAACAAACCGATCCTCACAGCATCGTACGAAGTTGCTTACCTGATCGCAAAGCAGGGCAAACCACACACCATTGGTGAAACACTCATAAAACCAGCTGTGTTGAAGATGGCGAATATCATGCTGGGAAAAGAGGCTGAAGTTAAGTTATCCCAAATTCCTCTGTCAAATGACACCATCAGCGACAGAATAGAGGACATGAGCAAAGACATCTTGGCTCAAGTAGTTGCAGATCTGATTTCAAGCCCGGCAAAATTCAGCCTTCAACTCGACGAGACCACAGACGTTTCCAATCTAAGCCAGCTTGCTGTATTCGTGCGCTATGTGAAAGACGACGTGATAAAGGAAGATTTTTTATTTTGTAAGCCTCTTACAACAACAACTAAGGCAGCCGATGTGAAGAAACTTGTGGATGACTTCTTCAAAGACAACAATCTTTCGTGGGATATGGTTTCTGCAGTTTGTTCGGACGGAGCTCCAGTCATGCTGGGAAGAAAGTCTGGTTTTGGTGCGCTAGTGAAAGCCGAAACATCATTGTTACGCATTGTATTCTGCACAGGCATGCGTTGGCAACAAAAACCTTGCCTCCAAAACTGGCAGAAGTATTAAAAATTGTAGTGGAATGCGTGAACTATGTGCGAACTAGTGCTCTGAGGCACCCGCATCTTCAGTGAGCTGTGTAAAGAAAGGGGCTCTGAATTCGAGGTACTTCTGTACCATTCTAACGTTCGGTGGTTATCCCGGGGACAGGTGCTGAATCGTGTTTTTGCCGTGCGTGTGGAATTAGCCCTGTTTTTGCAAGAGCACCAACATTGTCTTGCAGATTGCTTCAAAAATTCTGAGTTCATTCTCATTTTCACATACATGGCTGATATCTTCGCAGCTCTCAATCATCTCAATCAAAAGATGCAGGGCGGTGGAGTCAACATCATCGAAGCGGAGGAAAACCTGAAGGCTTTTCAAATCAAAGCTACCGTTATGGAAACGACGAACAGAGAACGATAACTTCGCAAACTTTCCCCTGCTGGACGACTGTGTAAGTAAGATCGAAGATGTATCTGGAATCGGAAACATTTCTGTACCCGCCGGAACTGAAGCAAGCAATTGCCACACACTTAGATGAGCTTGCAGAGTCTCTCGACGGATACTTCCCTACAAGAGAGTCATATCCAGCATGGGTGAGACAGCCGTTCACGTTTAGTGTTGAGACAACAGATGTCAATGATGAATAACTCGATGAAATCATTGAAATTCAGTAGAGCCAGGTTCAACAGCAACTCTTCAGAACAACAACGCTTTCAGCGTTTTGGTGTCAACAAATGGTAACGTACCCTGTTATTGCTAAGAAAGCTCTGGAGATTTTCATACCGTTTGTTACAACATATCTTTGCGAGCAATCCTTTTCGAGGATGCTGGACATAAAAACGAAGAAAAGGAACAGACTTTTGTTGCGAAAATGACATGAGAGTGGCACTTGCCAAGGTGAAGCTGCGCATTTCTGAACTGGTCTCTGAAAGGCAACAGTAGAAGTCACACTGATTTGCAGTAAATATTCATTATTATGTTTTTGTTTTTGTGTGAAAATCATGTTTTGATGATTTTGTTCTTTGAACACACGGTGTTGATGTTGATGCACGGTTCATTTTGTGCACCAGTAAAATATATACCTATGTTTTGAATTTGAAAAAATCATATTTTATTTTTCCAATTAAGAAGGGTTCGGTGGCATTCACCGAACCCTTCTTAATTGGAAAAATAAAATATGATTTTTTCAAATATGAAACTGGTGGGGTTCAGTACCTCCAACAAGGTTAAGAACCACTGGGTTAGAGTGTAGGGGCGGCAGATAGCCTGGTGATCACTCAACTATTGGAAATCATGTTGTTTATATCTCATATGGGGAGCCAGTGGAGATTGAACAGCACTGGAGGGATGTGCTCACAGGAGGGGAGGTGTGGGTGAGGACACGTGCAGCAGAGTTCTGGACATATTGTAGCCTGCTTAGGTACTTGACAGATGCATCAAAAACAGGGCATTACAATCGTCTAGACAGGGATGAAATAAAGGACTGGATGGAGTCACTGCAGGTTGTGATAGCGTAGGTCATAACCTGACAATGTTCCGTATAGATGGAAAAATTACACTTTGGTCACATTCTTGACGTGAGCCTCAAAAGAGAGCTGAATGTTAAATATTAAACCCAGGTTAACAACCTCCCTGGACAGCATCAATACCGAGGCTGCAGATGATGAACCTCCCTGGAAGGGAGGACGTTGACACTATACCGAGGCTGCAGATGCTGAACCTCCCTGGAAGGGAGGACGTTGACACTATACCGAGGCTGTAGATGCTGAACCTCCCTGCAAGGGAGGACGTTGACACTATACCGAGGCTGTAGATGCTGAACCTCCCTGGAAGGGAGGACGTTGACACTATACCGAGGCTGTAGATGCTGAACCTCCTGAAGGGAGGAAGTTGACACTATACCGAGGCTGTAGATGCTGAACCTCCCTGGAAGGGAGGACGTTGACACTATACCGAGGCTGTAGATGCTGAACCTCCCTGGAAGGGAGGACGTTGACACTATACCGAGGCTGTAGATGCTGAACCTCCCTGCAAGGGAGGACGTTGACACTATACCGAGGCTGTAGATGCTGAACCTCCCTGGAAGGGAGGACGTTGACACTATACCGAGGCTGTAGATGCTGAACCTCCCTGGAAGGGAGGACGTTGACACTATACCGAGGCTGTAGATGCTGAACCTCCCTGGAAGGGAGGACGTTGACACTATACCGAGGCTGCAGATGCTGAACCTCCCTGGAAGGGAGGACGTTGACACTATACCGAGGCTGTAGATGCTGAACCTCCCTGCAAGGGAGGACGTTGACACTATACCGAGGCTGTAGATGCTGAACCTCCCTGGAAGGGAGGACGTTGACACTATACCGAGGCTGCAGATGCTGAACCTCCCTGGAAGGGAGGAAGTTGACACTATACCGAGGCTGCAGATGCTGAACCTCCCTGGAAGGGAGGACGTTGACACTATACTGAGGCTGTAGATGCTGAACCTCCCTGGAAGGGAGGAAGTTGACACTATACCGAGGCTGCAGATGCTGAACCTCCCTGGAAGGGAGGACGTTGACACTATACCGAGGCTGCAGATGCTGAACCTCCCAGGAAGGGAGGACGTTGACACTATACCGAGGCTGCAGATGCTGAACCTCCCTGGAAGGGAGGACGTTGACACTATACTGAGGCTGAGATGCTGATCCTCCCTGGAAGGGAGGACGTTGACACTATACCGAGGCTGTAGATGCTGATCCTCCCTGGAAGGGAGGACGTTGACACTATACCGAGGCTGTAGATGCTGATCCTCCCTGGAAGGGAGGACGTTGACACTATACCGAGGCTGTAGATGCTGATGTTGTTACTGAGAGCCAATCAGTAGGACCTCTGTCTTTTTGCAGTTTACCTGCAGGAAACTTGACTGTATCCTCGCGTTGATGTCCTGCAGGCAGCTACATACAGTTGGAAGTCAGAAGTTTACATACACTTAGGTTGGAGTCATTAAAACTCCTTTTTCAACCACTCCACAAATTTCTTGTGAACAAACTATAGTTTTGGCAAGTCGGTTAGGACATCTACTTTGTGCATGACATAAGTAAATTTTTACAACAATTGTTTACAGACAGATTATTTACCTTAAAAACAAGTTTAAATGACTCCAACCTAAGTGTACGTAAACTTCCGAATTCAACTGTACAGCTGAGTATCGTCAGCATTAAAGTGAACCCCCAGTCCATGTGGATGACATTATAATCTCTCCTCTACATTCACAAAGACAACTCTGTACCTCTGCTGCACTAGACTTAGGTCTACCTGTCAGAGCCATATGGTTGTGGTCTACCTGTCAGAGCCATATGGTTGTGGTCTACCTGTCAGAGTCATATGGTTGTGGTCTACCTGTCAGAGCCATATGGTTGTGGTCTACCTGTCAGAGACATATGGTTGTGGTCTACCTGTCAGAGCCATATGGTTGTGGTCTACCTATCAGAGCCATATGGTTGTGGTCTACCTGTCAGAGCCATATGGTTGTGGTCTACCTGTCAGCCATATGGTTGTGGTCTACCTGACAGAGTCATATGGTTGTGGTCTACCTGTCAGAGCCATATGGTTGTGGTCTACCTGTCAGAGCCATATGGTTGTGGTCTACCTGTCAGAGACATATGGTTGTGGTCTACCTGTCAGAGCCATATGGTTGTGGTCTACCTGTCAGAGTCATATGGTTGTGGTCTACCTGTCAGAGCCATATGGTTGTGGTCTACCTGACAGAGTCATATGGTTGTGGTCTACCTGTCAGAGCCATATGGTTGTGGTCTACCTGTCAGAGCCATATGGTTGTGGTCTACCTGTCAGCCATATGGTTGTGGTCTACCTGTCAGCCATATGGTTGTGGTCTACCTGACAGAGTCATATGGTTGTGGTCTACCTGTCAGAGCCATATGGTTGTGGTCTACCTGTCAGAGCCATATGGTTGTGGTCTACCTGTCAGAGCCATATGGTTGTGGTCTACCTGTCAGTCATATGGTTGTGGTCTACCTGTCAGAGCCATATGGTTGTGGTCTACCTGTCAGAGACATATGGTTGTGGTCTACCTGTCAGAGCCATATGGTTGTGGTCTACCTGACAGAGTCATATGGTTGTGGTCTACCTGTCAGAGCCATATGGTTGTGGTCTACCTGTCAGAGCCATATGGTTGTGGTCTACCTGTCAGAGCCATATGGTTGTGGTCTACCTGTCAGAGCCATATGGTTGTGGTCTACCTGTCAGAGCCATATGGTTGTGGTCTACCTGTCAGAGCCATATGGTTGTGGTCTACCTGTCAGAGCCATATGGTTGTGGTCTACCTGTCAGAGCATATGGTTGTGGTCTACCTGTCAGAGTCATATGGTTGTGGTCTACCTGTCAGAGCCATATGGTTGTGGTCTACCTGTCAGAGCCATATGGTTGTGGTCTACCTGTCAGCCATATGGTTGTGGTCTACCTGTCAGAGCCATATGGTTGTGGTCTACCTGTCAGCCATATGGTTGTGGTCTACCTGTCAGAGCCATATGGTTGTGGTCTACCTATCAGAGCCATATGGTTGTGGTCTACCTGTCAGCCATATGGTTGTGGTCTACCTGTCAGAGCCATATGGTTGTGGTCTACCTGTCAGAGACATATGGTTGTGGTCTACCTGTCAGAGACATATGGTTGTGGTCTACCTGTCAGAGCCATATGGTTGTGGTCTACCTGTCAGAGCCATATGGTTGTGGTACTGT